>NC_079153.1:121783906-122085639 GCF_947563725.1 Argiope bruennichi
TTTTTAATTTATTTGGCAACACTATATTTCCTTTTTATACTGGAAGCTCTAATCATTTTCATTGTTGCTACCAATATTGTATCGTGAATTTTTTTTCCGTTGTCGATGAAGAAAGTATGAAAATACAGCTTATTTTTCCATGTCGAATGATTTCTATTTAAAGTATATTTTAATAATATTTTTGAATTTTTATTATTCTTAGAGAATTAAGATTACTCTTCCCAAAATAATCAATGGAGAACATTTTAAATAGGTATCCATATTTAAGCATTACTGATGCTTTCTGGAATATGCTTGCATCTATAAAAATATAGTTCCTTATTATTTGAACATTATTTTCTTCTTTTAGTGATTTGAAATTTTGATTATTAGAGAATAATCAATCACTAAATTAGTAGATTTATATCAAATTTTGAATCCAAGTCATTTAGAAAAAATCTACCTCTGAGTTATGTGAGCGATCAGATAAATACAAAACGTAACTAGTGAGGTTGGTTTCCTCAAATCATCCTTGTTTACAACCTAATGAAATGGCTGTCTTCCTTCCCCTGCATAAAATTGTGAAACTTGTGGAATGCTATTAATATCACGAATGCCGAGAGTTTTTATTTTTACAGCCAATACATAAGAATGGTTCGTAGTAAAAAACCAAAAACTCGAATCTTCTGTATCGACCGCTTGCCACTCGTGAACAGTAGTTGGTAAAATGACTATTAATTGATGATTTTTGTTTGAATTTTATTTTTTGTTCATACGGTTGGCATACGATTAATATGGAAGTACCAGGAAAATAACATGTATTTCGGTGGTCTTTCTTTGACGTACTGAAATGAAAGGTGGATACATAGCTCAAACTGTTGTCAGAAAATGGCATGCCAAATTTTATTCATTTAGTTCATTATGTTTTCGATTTATCGTATTCACTTGCATAAAAAATTACAAACTGGCAGATGGTCAATCCTTTGACATATTGAGTTAATTCGGTAAGGATCCACATTTTAAATGCTAAATATGTCCAATTTAAGTAAATTTCTTTTACTTAAATTATTAAGTTTTTGAATTATCTTGTTTATATGTATATAATTGTACTGTAAAAGTGAACATTGGCTAGAATAGAATCTGGGACCTTGTGGTTCGCAGCCGAGTAACAAGACCACAAGACAAAAATAATCACTCGTATCCTGTAGCTGTTAGCTGGCTTATAAGCTTCACCACAGTACAGTCTGATAGATGATCAATCCTTTGATGGATTTTGAGCAAACCAAACCAAAATGTGTATCAAATTTTATTTATCAGTATTGGAATAACCTCAGATTTCTCCTAAAATGGTTTTGTTCGAAATCTTACAGAAATTAACAAATTTAATGTAAAGAAAACTAGATTTCAACCGATTACTTTAAATCTTTTTTGAATTATCGTGTTCACAAAGGAATCCCAAAAATGTGTTTCAGGTCTCCGAGAGGTCTGAACTATGGAAATTTGTCAAAATTTCGAGTTCGAATTTTTTTAACGATTTCAATACTTAATGTTTGTTTACTTTGTATAGGAGGAAGTACAAATTTACGTGAATAAAATTTGATACATATTTAGCATTCTAATGCATAAATCCGTAGAATATGTTTAAATCCATTGAAAAATTGACCGCCGTCTGACAATCTGTTCATTCGCATGCATGTAAATAAGTCGGCTCATAAAACGCAGCGATCTTGATAAATGAAATTCGGCGTTCAGTTTTGCAGTCTAAAGTTTAAAGCTTTATCAAATTTGAATCTGTGATTTGTGACAGAATTGAACGCTTGGTGTTCTGCACTTTCGCATACTGATAAACGCGATTGTAATTCAATATCAAACTTCGATTTCAATCAATAACAAGTAATATATTAAAATTTTAAGTCCATTTCTACTTAGGTCAACAAAAAAATATTTTAGTAATTTTTTATTAAATAATTACAATTAATAAACTTTGTATATACATATGACATAATTACAATACTAAGTGGCAAAATAGAAATTGAATTGAAAAAACTGTATTGACATCAAGTATCATCCACTTCGAGTTTTATACAGGGTGTTTCAGTGAACCGTTTCAGAACTTCTAAGAGGGGTAGGGTACATCCTGACGAACCAAAATCATATACCCATGGGCAGTAAGAAATGCTTTCCTGACGCGGTAGATGGCGTTTTGCGAAAAGTCCGAGCTTTCGTGCAGGGAATCTTCATTTCGCACAAGAACGCCAAGTTAGTAGGATGGATGATTACACGATTGCAGAATTACACGTCGTGCAGCGCAGAATCGATTTTCGGTCAATATATGGGTCGTATTGTGGGAGATCACCTCATCGGACCTTACCTCCGTTTTGCCACAACTTTTGAAAGATGAACAGATTTCTGTATCGACGCAACAGACAATGTGGTTCCAACACGATGGAGCCCCTGCCCATTATAGCGGAGATGTTCGTAACTACCTGGATGTCACATTTGGTCAACGGTGTATCGGACGTGGGGGTCCCGTGCGTTGGCGTACTAGGTCACCAGACTTATCATGTCTTGATTTTTATTTCTGGGGTGATATGAAATCACTAGTTTATGACACTCCTGTTGACACTGCTGAGGAGCTCGTTGCAAGAATCGCAGTAGCTGCCGAAGACATTCGAGATATGTTTGGAGTATTCCAGAATGTTCGGATGTCCATGCGTCGGAGACGTGAGGCGTGCATTGTAGCCTGTGGAAGAAACTTCGAACATTTACTTTAATCCATGTACCTTTTGCTACTTTTCATGTATTATTAAAACGATTTCTCATTTATGGTCTCTGTTCTTTATGGTGCTTCTGTATACAACACCGCTTCAGGAAAGCATTTCCGACCCCACATTACATATGATTTCGAGTTGTCAGGATGTACCCTATCCCTCTTAGAAGTTCTGAAACGGTTCACTGAAACACCCTGTATATTACTTTTATATTATTTATAAACAATTTTAGCTTGGCGACCATTTGGCGATTCTATTTAAAGTATTAAAAATTAATTAAATTTAATTAACAAATTAATATTTGAAATTACATAATGAATAAAGAATTACGTCAGGTAATATATAAAAAAATCTTTTTAATTGAATTCCTACATATTTTTTATATTATTTATATATATCTTATATTATTTATGATCAGGTATCGAGTCAGTAATCTCAAAGCTTGGCGACAAACTGGACGATTATTTGGCGACATGGTGACGGATTTGGTGACTTTGGCGACCAAATAGAAATTACTGGACAAATTTAATTAACTAATTAGGATTTGAAAAAAAAAAACATGTATTAACATCTAGTGTCTTCCACTACAAGTTTAAAAAAAATTATTTGAACTTGAGTGAATGAATAAAAAATATTTTATTAACCATTGAAAATTTGAACAAGATATATATAGAGAGTGTGAGCTAATAGTAGGAATTGATTCTTTGTTATCCTATGAAATAGAATACTCTCGTGTAAAATACTGAAATCAAAAATCTGATTACTCGTGAGTTTCACAGATTTTTTTGATTGTCTAAATTTCCCAATTTTTATGTTGTTGCTGGGAGTGATTACACTTTTATCAGAGAGTGTACGATAAAGTCTCAAGGAATCTCTTGTTCTGGCTGAAATAGATAACCACGGCAAATGGATACCGCATCAATTATTTTATTGTTTTTGAATGTTAAAAGCTTATAAGAATTATATTGTTTGAATTAGAACCATTCAGATATAAGTATTTTGCTTTTATTTATTGAAGCAAAATGATTCAAAAATATAAAATTTATTTTCACATCATAATGAATTTGTTAAATTTAGAATATCAAATAAGTTCTTTAGAGAAAACGGGATGTAAGAAGAATGGTAAAAGTTTAATCTTTTGAAGTTTCTAGATATTTTTTGTCAAATCTACAATTAATTTTAGATTTAAAGTTCCATTCTTATTATTTTCAAAGAATGGAAAGTAAAATTACTTAGATTGCTGGTAAAACATAGCAAAATAGGTTTTATAACTTACTTAGGACTAAAAGGTGTCTGCTAGCACTTCCTTTTTTTTTAAATATAAAAAGTAAGTTATTGGGAATTTTTAATCAGCTAAATGTTTAAAATATTCATCTAATTAAAGTAACATAAATACAAAGACAGAAATTACTGTTCAACTTCCTTTGTTCTAAAATAATATTGATAGGGTAATTTATGCGATATAATTTGATAGGTTTCTATTAAACAATTTAATAGGTTTCTAGACAATGCAATATAATATCAACAAGCTGAAATGCATGAAAACAAATTTCTCAATATTTATTTCAGAAGAATGCATGTAAGTTGAAGAATGGATTTTGTACTAAATTGAAAGTATGCTGCCGAAATGTCATTATCTTAACAATAATGTAATAATATGCAGTTATATGAGTATTATTTTCAATGTTTAATGAAAATTTAATAATACAATTAATTAATACAAGAAGAAAGAATAATATTTATAATACGGTGTAATTTCTAAAAGGCAATTTAATTATGGTAATAAATAGAAGAAACGTAATATATTTATTAATTAATATTTTCTTCTTACCTTGATTAAAAAATTTATTTGTGAAGAAAATTTATGGTACCTGATTTTGAAGTAGTATATGAAAATATATTATTAATATTTACAAATAAGTTTTTATATTTTACTTTTTACCTACTAAAATAAACAACTACGAAATAAATAGATGTTTACGCTTTATTCTCTCCTCTTATAAAAAAGTTTATTTTAGTACATTATTGTTCTGTCAGATTTTATTATATTTCTGAAAAAAAGTATTAAACTTTTTTTTTTTTACTTTTACATGTAATAAGTATAAGTGATAAATTTTGTTCATCCATGGAGGCTATTTAAGTGGACAATATAACTTTTTGCCGGGCTGCTGATTTCACTTTTTTAAAATTTTAATTTTTTATACGTTAAAGATGGTAGTATGATGCAAATAATTAAATATAGCATGTTTTTTAACTTTAAATATTGAATTTAATTATGTGCTTAATCATTGCTTAATAGAAAAGTATGTTTAAATTAACTAAACAATATCTTTTCTTCATATTTGTAATTTTCTCTCTTAAAATGAATTTATGTAATTCAAATAAATATAAATAAATAAAGAACAAGGATATTAAGATCCATAACAAAATATCATTAACGTATCTTTCAAGTACGTAGAATGAATGGACCGTCATCTGGATAAGGCCAAGATAGTCATATCATCATTACTACATTCTCCATAGAAAAGATAATTGAGGTAATTTTAAAGACATAGAGTATAACTGATTGTAAATTGATTCATTTTTTGCAAAACATAATATTGAATCTACTTATAAAATTATAATGTGTGATGACAAGAATGTCTAAATAGAACCACATTTTTTCTCTCTTTTGTTCTATTACTTTATCGTAATCTTTTCATTTTTATTCTAGTGTCTATGAGTAAACCTCTTAAAAATAATTTGAGTTTGTGAGAACTTTTATCAATTAATCAATCTCTTTTATCAAATTATTTATTTTTCTTTTCAGAAATATCTTAGATATAAAAATGCGTTACTTTTACCTTTCAGATTGTTAAAGCAGAATGAGGATGGTTTTGGAGTTATGTTTTCATTAAAATTAGAACAAATAATATTTTTATTACGCCCGACAGATGGCGTACTTTTATGTAGAACTGCAGTGTAGAAACGTCCACTCATAATTTTGTTCACTCTTTTTTATGTTTTTCTTTTTAGTTGTAATGTGAGCGTTTTTTTATGCTTGTCTAACGAATTAAACAATGCTTCTTTCGTTTGAAAGTTGAAGTCTATTTTCATGGATTTAGTATCAATTTAGATTGCTAATTATAATTATTTTAGATGCTTAATATTGCTACAGTAACTAGATCGTAAGTTAATCATTTTTCACATATATCTCAATATAATATCATAAGGTTTACTAACAAATGGAAGTATAATTTAATACGAATATCTACAAAATAGTTAAATCACTCTTCAGATTTTCAGTTTGGCCGTGGCAATCAATGCAGAAATCTGCCTTATACCAGCCTTGAAATCTGTCAATAATTATCATATCGTATCATACGCGATTATTGTTTTTTCACTTAGAGGTGTGGCAATGTGAAATCTAATAGACTCGAAACAATATAAAATTATCAGCATAGCAAATATTTTGGGAATACAAGCGGCAGAGAGCCAGTCGGTATATTAGTTCACATGAATATAGTAAGATGGCCTCTTCAAAGCAGAAAAATAAATAACAGTTTAATAAGGATAAACAAGAGTTCAAACTGTACTTATTTGTCCGAAATCACACACAGTCACTATTCCAGATAGAATACAAAAGTCTCTAGGTTATTGTATCAACCCAGAGTACTAAAACAGCGATACGAACATTTATGACAGAATACCAATTAGATAACCTTTGGTAACACCTCGTTATCTATAATTATAGGATGCCAGTGGTGCAAGACTTTTCGAGGATGTGCCTCATGGCATCTGACGGACCAGTATCAATCGATTTCAGATTCCTCGTCGATTTCATGTCTGAACTACGAAATGTGTCTACTCTTAGTTAATCGTGAAGTTTGTTAAGGTGTCTGTTTCTCTCTATTTTTATGGTGTATAATATCTCGACGTAAAGCTGGACAATTTGTTATTTTTCACGGGTAAATTAAATTAAGTATATTGTATGGATCATTTTGTAAAATTAAATCCACTCTCTAATTCAGTCTAGCCATCTTGGCAATCAGCAAGTTCGCTGGGGATATTGGTTGTATTTAATTTCGGTTAAATTGTTTATATATAATTTCAGTATGTAATTCCTTCAAATTGTCAGATATTAAAGACATTTTATTTTAATTTTCTTTCATATGTTCTGTTCAGTTAGTAGTTGAACCTTTCTGATGGAAATCATCCCATGACATTAAAGCGTCATTAAAAACGCAACTATCTTCTAAATTTTGGGGTCTTTTAACTTTACTTTTTTATTCTTCATATAAACTACACAGTTTTAAACAGAAACCTTCTCTTTTAGCTTTAGATAATGGAAAAAATCACATGATTAAACAATGAAAAAAACGGTTATAATTTCATGGCAACAATGTAATGTATTGTTAGAAATTAAACATAGAAAATTTAAAGAAAATTGCTAAAATTGGGGAAGAGTTTGAATAATTATGAATTGATATCATGATTATGATATTTTTGCTTAAATTTTGTGATATTGCAAAATTCATTTTTCTGCTGCTACTTTTTGGAAGTTATTGGGGAAAAT
Organism: Argiope bruennichi; assembly: GCF_947563725.1. Taxonomy (NCBI): domain Eukaryota; kingdom Metazoa; phylum Arthropoda; class Arachnida; order Araneae; family Araneidae; genus Argiope; species Argiope bruennichi. Next base: position 121,791,212 of record NC_079153.1, read on the forward strand.
GCGAACAGATTTAGCTTATTTTGTAATTGATTATAATTTAAAAGAAAAAAAAAGTCGTCTTGAGATACATATCCCCTTCTCGCTAAGAGATATGTATGTGAAATGAGGTAAATGTAGATCAAATGATTTGGCCTGTACAGAACCAGCATACACAAATACATACATTTATCATTAGTAAAAAAAGCAACTGATTTTCAAGACAACAGACTAATGTAAGATACCTGAAAGCCTGCTTCAAATGATATAGAAATGAAGTAGAAATATATTGTCCCATTCCATTCAACCATTAATATGAACCTTATTGAATCTTTGTTCGAATAAATGGCGATTCAACAATGTGATCCCAGTCAGGCAATCTGAAAAGAAAAGCTATTAGGTAGGACAAATAGCGTCACATTTCTTTATTACGTATGGGTTCTTTGCAATAATTCTACTTAGCGTACAATAATATACTTCATTCAGAGGATGGTCAATCATTCGGTTAATAAAGAGTTCTCTTATTTCCCTGACATTTGTATATATTGCATGTTTTCTCAGTTTCTTTAATTCTAGATAAAATAAAAAATTTCGATTTTCAAAAATATCTGTTGTTTCATTACCGTTATTAGTTTGTTGTGATGATAATATAATTCAATGTGAAGCAAAGTTTGCTAATAAAGAGAAAACAACTAAATGCATTATAAACATTTATTCATAGTATTCATTATGGGTGATAGTCATAATCAAATATTTTGTTATTTTTTTGATTAAAATAAAATCAACAACAATCTATCTTTGTTAATAATAAAGATGAAATGTGTATGTGGGCGTTTATATTAACTTTCTACAGGCTACTCCATTTGACTTAGAACTACCACATTCGACTCATATATGCCTTGGAGGATAGAATTGGACGATTCCGAGCGATTTTTTTAAAATTTTCATTAAAATTTTAATTAATTAAAAATAATTATAAATTTTGGCTTTTCACCACAAAAACTTCCTAAAATATTTTTGCACAAACTCTATTTTACGCCTTTAATCTTTAATATGAATTATATTATTCAAAGCTAAATGTTTGAAGAAATAAAAGTTACTTAACATTTATTTCTATGCTTTTATTTTTCACATGAGCTACCTAGATAAGCACAAATTTAATTTCTCGTTATACATGAAAAGAAAAGAAAAGATTTGGTTTTCTTCTTTCAATTTCTCGAAAATGCAAATTCCGCAAACAAAAATGTACGATAACCAAATTGTAAGAAGATAAGTTATTTTCATGTTCCAATGGAATCGACTTTTATAAAATTGCATAGAGAAGCTCATTGTTACCACAACTACTGAATACATCGGTATTTGATTGGCTGAAATGTTGCAACAACTGATTCTATTCAGGTGCCCCTAAAGTCTTTAAATTTATGGTTTGCGATTTTGTTTACTATATACACAATGCCGTTGCAAGTTCTCTTGAATAAATCTATCTATTAAAGCATAATAAACATTTTCACAAACATAAGCAACGTTATGCTCCAATGCACTGGAGAAAATTGAATTTCAAAATAAATGTTTGCCACTTTATGATAAGAAAACTTAAAGGATATTTTAACAATTCAAAATGCCTGCAGGAATGGTTTTCTCTAAACTTTCTCGCCATGTTTACTCTCCGTGTTTATTCACTTCCACCACTCCCTTCCATAATATGTGGATCTGAGGTAAGACCGTAAATTCTACGAGTGCTAAGATTTTTATTTTCAGTTTCGCGCATGGGAATTGTGTGCTTCTTTGTATAGCAAAGAAAAATCAAGTATGCTTTCTAGTCTTTTTTTTCCTATCAATTGAAACCAAAACTGGGCAATTTTTATAAAGGTCACCTGTCAAAGCTTGCTTCTTTGAATATTGGTACTTTAGAATTATAGTGTTTACATTTATGTAAAAATATAAACGAGAAACGGTCAACGGTTAGACGGATTTGATTCAAAATTGGATAAAAATCAACATTTAAAATTTAATGCTAAATTTTATTTATTTAAATTACTAAATTTTTCTGATATTGTGTAAGCGAATTTAGAATCAATCAATAATTTGATTTTATTTATAATATGAGACGGCAGATGCTAAAAATGTGTGCCAAATTTTACCTACCTAGCTTTTTGCGTTTTGTACCAAAGTGTGTGCTCACTTGTTTCTGAACAGGCAGACAAACAGTGAATAATTTTGTTCAACATTTAAAAAGAAATCTTATATATTTAGTATTTAGGTATCGAAAATTTGTCTCTTTGGTCTATACGCCAAATTTTTCACTTCTAATTGAAAAGTTTTCTAAGTTGTCTTATTAGCAGACTGACATTTCAGGAAAGTCTAAAAAAATCTGGAGTTCAACTTTTTTGACGATTACAATATTTTCTCTTTGTGTATTTTATATTTATAATTTATTTTTATGAGATATGGTTTAAATCTTTGCTGTATGATATTTCAAAATGCAGCGAATTGTAATTCTGACAATTATTTTGTAATTACTTTGTATTTTTCTTTTGCTATGTAGCTGATATTAGTGATCAACCAATCGGAGTAGTATCGGATGTTTTCATCTAGAAAATGAAAAAAGAAAAGTATATTCTATTAACATTACACCTCCTTTCCATTTTATACGATTAATTGAAACATTTTTATAATAGCCGATATTCATTTATTTTTCTGTGACAATAATGAACCTCAACAGGTTGTCAAAATTTTATTGCAAGGATCTATTTAGCAAGTAATTCATCTCAATCTAGCCTTTTTTCTTCCATTTATAATAATTAATTTTTTAATAATAACGTAGTAGAAAATGAAAATTGAACATTCAGGATTTTAGTACCAATAAATAGAAATAATTAAGGTCATAATAAGCATAAAAATTTCCAACAATTAGCTCTTAGATACAGAAAAATCTTTGGATCATTTGGAATAGAACTGGAAAAGAAGGGAACAGCCTCTTTCGAATTTTAAACAGCAAAGTCTTACTTAAGTTGTTTTACAACTACTAAGAAATAGAAATGACCTACTTAAGAATAGGACTTAGTCTCTTATTATCTAACTTGCTTGTCCAAGCATTCCAAAATCTTTGGCGTGAACTAAAAAGAAGAAACTTTTTTACACTCGTTACTTTATTTTATGGAACGAAATGAGGAACTAAAATGTATACCATAGCTGAAAGTGCTCACATCCCTTGTTATTGATTTTCAAATAGCTTAAATATATCAAAGTTAAAATGGCAAATGCAGAATTTTTATAATCATTTTTTTTCCACTAGTTTCATTCTTGTATAGATGGAATTTGTAATTGAATTTTCCATCAATTCTTAATGTGCAAAAGTTTAGAAATATTTTCATTAAAGTGTTGGCGATACATTACAAAAATTTCAGTATATAATTATTTATAAATTAAACTATATGATTAAGAATTGATTTTATATATGTGGTGCTACCGATTAGTATATTCGAAAAAAACTTATTTTAAGATTCCTTTTTATTTTTAATCCAGAATTATAAATTAAAGATTAAAATGTAGAGCGGATTAAAATAAAGCAATATTACTTTTTATTCAACCAAAAACATTGTTTTAACATTTGTTTTTTATCTCTTCAAATTATTGCTTTTTTGCACTTTAGATTTATTTTTAAAAATAGAATTTAATGATTTTAATAAAAGTATGAATTTTATCAATATGTTGGCTCTTAAATCAAAAAGATATAATTCATCGTATTCTGATTATGGAAATAAATATTCTGTAATCATCTTTTAAGAGTTGGGAGGTTAAAAGTCAAGACATATTACTGACTTACTATATTTTTTAGAAAAAAATAATGCTTTAACCTTAAAATTTTTCAGAAATATGAGCAAAAAGTTTCAAACATTATATTAGCTTTACAAACTTAAAAATATAATATCCTGATTTAAATAGTTTTCATTTATTTTTTCAAAAGTGAAGACTCCGTTTTGATCAGTATTCATATAATTTATTTCAGGAAAGACTTTATTTTTCAGAAAAAAAATTAAATCTTCTCCAAACTTGTATCAATAGTTAAAGTCAAGATTTTGTATCAGTAAAATTGCAGGAATTCTCTTGATTTTATTTTTACAAATCTAGTTTGTTTAAAGATTCGTTCGAGAATTTTCTACTGTAAGATTATTCGCTTCAAATCAATCTTTAGCTGATATCAGCCAAATTCAATTTTTAGAAGACAATTTTTTAGAATTTTTTAGAAGATTTACTTATTTTTGTAAGATATTTTAAATTCCTCGAACTAACACCGCTGCTATCATTCCTAAATGTTTTTTTTTATAAATCCCTTTCCTATTTGGGCTTAATAATAATTGCTGTGTATTTATATTATTCAAAATTTGTTTTAATAGAAATATAAAGAGTATACGTTAAGGCTCTTTTTCTTTTAAAGAGATTCTATATTTTATTGTAGTCGTTCATTTCCCAACTTTTACATTGATAAGAAAATTTATTATTTTTACCTGACTGCTATAAGTATTTCACTTTTGAATCCATCAGGTTCTATTTTAGCTCTGATTGATTATTTTAACGAAGAAGGAATAAGTTCCATTCATCTTATTTCAGATTTAAAGTGTGAGCATTCAATAAATACTATGGATTTTTATGAGAAAACCCCTTTATTTTTAATAATTATAGACATTTTGAAAACGTGCAAACGATAGTAGAACAAATCTAAATTGTATTATTCCAATTTAAGTAAATTTCAGTTGGCATAATGTATACATTACCTCTTATCTTGTATGTATTACTTTTGAAAACTTGGCAATTGAAACAAAAAAATATATAATTTGAGCCTGTTTGGAATTTCACTGCATCGAATGACAATTAATTAATAAAAAATATCTCTAATTACTTAGGCTAAAAATTGTCAACTTCGCTGGAATTCTTGATCTGAATCAAATGAAGTTGCAGAAAACAAACTGTTTGTACTTTCATTCTTTTATTGAGCAATGAATGACAACATTTGTAGATGAAAAGAAAGAAAAATATTTCTGGAATGGTCACAATTTTTCTTCACTGAATTACTGTAGATTTTATAAGAGAAAACAATTCAGTTATGGATAGATACAAAAATTTTGAAAATGCATTTTATATCGAACACCAGTTTAACAAATCTGAACTGAATTAATCCAAGTTGAGTTGAGTTGTAACCACTATAATTCTTTGCATTAGTTACAACTCAATTTTTGTCAGGATTCGAGTCTTATGATCATTAATATTTGATTTCATTAAACTTGTCTCTACCCACGTCTCTTCATCTATTCTAGGTCAACGTAGGTTTTTTTTATAATTTAATGAAGTGCCATGTATGAAAACATAAATTGGGGAAATATTTTAATCTAATATTAACCTGCAATCAATATTGATATGAAAATGACCTTCTGGAATTTTAATAGGTTTAACACGAAAGAATGAAGAAAGCATAATTACTTTACAAACTTTCGATTGGTACACGCCTCATCCACCAGAGGGCGACCTGGGGATAAGTGGGAGTAAAGGATGGAATTGGGATCTTTTGCCGTTTCGTCGATTCTGAAGTGAGTTTCCTCTCGACGCGGGTGGAAAAAGTTTCTGTTATCGTCCCAGTTCAGCGCAATATCTTTTCTATCAACAGGTAACAAATTGTTTTCTTTTTGTAGTGCCTTGGGTTTTTTTTTTATTTTGTTAGCTGTTAAATATGAACTATCCAAATTTTAAATTTACGTTTTTGTTGTAATGTCTTATTTTTGAAGCCAATTTAGTTTATTAAATAAATAAATAAATATTTATGTTTATGGATTAGGAGATTGAATTGCTTGATTTTTTTAGATTAAATCTTCATTTATGAAGGTAATTTATTTTCTTTTGAACACTTCTTTTGAAACCTGTTAATAATTTGTTTATTATGAATATCGAGGAAACTGAAAAATATCTTTTAATGATGAGAGAAGGTCATAATTTTGCAGAAATGTTCGAAACTTATTATCGAGAATTATTTTCATGTTCGAAGAAATTGAAACATATTTTATCTTTAACTAATATGTTAAATAAAATATAAGAAAATAATGATTAATTCTTCTATATACTTTATTATGTTATTTATTACTGAGTTTATGAAGAAAAGAAAAAAAAAGCATTACTAAAAGTATTGTTTTCGAAGACAGCTTTAAAACCTTTTTTCGTTTTATTGAAGTTTTCAAATGTATATTTCTATTGTTTCCTATATGGCTGTTAAATGAGATGCTGCAATTTAAACAACATTTTACTTGTAAATGAATTGTTAAGTAAAGAAAAAAAAATTCTACGCATTGAAAATTATTTATAAAATATGTATTAATGACTTTTTGTAAAATTTAAAGTAAAGAGGTTTATTAAAATTTTGTTTTTTAATTGGATTCAATAATTTTGAATTAAAAAAGGCGTGATGAATTAATTTTAAATTTTATATAATTTTGGTGAATTCATATTATAGTAGTGGTTGATTAACATCTGTATGCACATTAGAAATATAAATTCCTTTTTTATATAAAAAACGATAACTTTTTTTTTCATTACAGTTTCTCAGAGATATTTATTAAAATTATTAACATATATATTTTAACTTTAAAGGAAAAATATCTTTCAGGAACAAAATCAAATTTCTATTTAAGAAATAACATGTTTTGTAAATACTTAAAATAATATTATGTTTCTTTCAAAAATTTTAAAAGTAAATATAGTTAAACTTTCACTTTCTCTTCATCTTGTGTATTTGATAATTATATAAATTACAAAAGTTTCCCATTAATTTATTTTAATTATGATTTTAAAATGCACATTTGTCAAAACTAAGCCAAGAGAAAATTATTTAATTAATTAAACTATTTTGTTTTTAAAAACGTTTCTTATTTTACTTAGTTACGTTAAATAAATTAATTTTAGAATTTAGTTTATTATGTCTGTCTCTGCCATTTCTTTTCTTTTCTGTCATCTAAATTAGTTTTATTTGAACATAAATTCGCTTTTGAGGTTTTGAGTTTTAATTATTGTTAGCTTTAAACGAGTTTTTCAATTGGCGTATCCATTCAATTTAATAAAAATTAATGTTGTTATTTGCTCGTTGTAAAGAATTAATGCCATCTTTTTTTAGTAACTCTAATATTTGAGTGGAAATTTAAATTAGGACAATTTATTTTTGATAACTTTATCACTTTCTCGTTACAGTGATCTATTTTATAGTTTAATCTTAATGAAGATATGTAAAATGGATAATATGTGGAATAGCGTTTTCTGGACAACATGAATAATACATTATTTTGGAATTATTGTATTATTGCTAGAGATTCTCATTAAAACTTTTTACTGTAATATTTAGAAATGTGTATTTAGAATTAATGATTTTAGCGCCATGATTTCATTTTTTACTTAAACGAGACGTAGTATATGCATTTGTTTCTCTACTTATATAAACATGAAGTGTATCCATACATATACATGTAATATTTCTCTACTAATAATAAAAAAGAATGTGCGTGTGTGCGCGTATTGAAGCTCTATAGGCCAATGCGCGTGTGCACAGGCACAACTCTATTAACTCTATTGCCATAGAGTTAACAAGTATGTAGCATTTTTTTTAAATCTTAAGCAAAATTTTAATTAATTAAAACCTAAGCTAGATCATGGAATTTTCTTGTGATGACTTCTAAAAATTATATTGCACAAAGCTGATTTTTACGTACGTTTATAATTTTTTTTAAAATTTCTTATGATAATAATTTAATAGTTGCGAAAAATTTTCTTGAATTTTGACAAATATTTGAAAATGCGTTTTTTGTCTAATTTTCAACAATACATAACATTGAACTTAAAAAAAATGTCCATTGTTTCATTGAATTTCCCCATTCACTCCCCCCGAATATTGTGGACTTTGCGTAAGGTTATGGGCGCTTTATATGGCATTGGCTAACAATATTTATGAAATACTGATCTTTGGAGCAAATTTAACATTTATATTGAATCTATCGTGAGAACCCTGATAACTTTTGAGGACGATTAATCCCTGGCATGCTGTGAACCCAAAAATCGTACTTATGCTTTAGACACGTTTTTTTCATCTGATTGAAACCAAAACTTTGAACAGAATCACAATCGTAGGCACAAAATCATGTATTTAAACGTGGTATTTTTGAGCTATCGAGCTTACGTGCTTGTGAAGATAATGACCGACTGACGGTGAAATCTGTGAAGTATAGGTACCAAATTTGATATGCATTCACACATTCGATGTTGAATATGTGTTCCAAATTTCATTTATCTCTCTATCTTCTTTTTTAATATTATATTCGGACAACTGGCGCATCTATTCAATTTAATCAAAACGAATGTTATTACTTATCGTAAAAAATTAATGCCATCTTTTTAGTAACTCAAATATTCGAATCGAAATTCAAATGAGGATAATTTATTTTTGATAACTTTATCGCTTTATCGTTACAGTGATGTATTTTATAGTATAATCTTAACGAAGCTTCATAGTTTAATCTTAATTATCTAGCTCTCTTCTCTTTTGAAATTATATTCGGACAGGCAGACTTCCTCTAAATAGATTTCGCTGAATATTTGATAAATATCACCAAAATTGGTGTAAAAACCATACACCAAATTTCAGTCATCTAAATCAAAGTGTTTTTATAGTTACCGTGTCCACAGACAGACTAACATTATGCCGAAAATGTGCTTTTCGAACTCGGAGAAGTCTAAAACGTGGCTAGAGTCCTTTTCATTTCGGTTACATTACTTCTTTTTCGCATACGAGAATGTAATAAAAAAAGTGAAAATACAACACCGAGGAAGATAGAAGTGATACGAGCCAAACAAATTATAATTTTAATAGTTCGATGATGTCACAGGGAACTGTTCCCGGTTAATTAGTTGGTCGTGAAAGATGAAGAGACTCTAATAATCAAGATATTCATTCATAAGAAATTTCTCCTGGTATCGTGCAGCTGCAGCAATTTCATTGAGCTTTGTTTCATTTAGTTGCTTATAATTTTTAACGTGATGTTGATTATAAGCTGTCTAACTATTTGTAGCATCCGTAATACGACATGCATTATGAAATTTTTTTTTTTCAAAATACTCTGAGGGACGGAGTGTGAAGACGCAGCTGCTCAATTCGACACACAGTCATTTCTTGAATGAATGCTCTCATAGAATAATAGATGCTCTCATTGATAGATTTCTCAAAATTTTAATTAGATTATCATTTAAAAATGACTTGGCTTGATAAAATTTTTCGATAGTGATTTTGGCGTACATTATCGTACGAAACCCGTTTTTATACCACTTTAACAAAAATAAGCACTTAAATTATTCTAACGTTATTTCCGCACAATTACTTCCTTTAATATTAATTACTTTTAAACGCATTTTTAAGTATATTTTGTTATAATACTTCTCATAATAATTACTAGATTTACAACAGCTTTTTACAATAAATGGATCAATTAAACTTTAATTACTGTATTTATAATACAGAGGGTTGAAATGGTAATAAATACATAATTTTAGTTCACATTATCGCTATTAAATAATTATTAATGAATTTTGAACAAAAAATGTAAGTAAAAATCCACTTTTGAAACTCGAAACATCGTCATACTACGATACTTCAGACTGATGCTCTAATCTACTGTAAAAATACATTTTTTCACTTAATTACACTAACTATTCGATAGTTAATAAGGAAAGGGGTGTATTACTTTAACAATTTTGATGATTAAAATTTTATACAGCTCATAATACATCATTTATGACTTGAAAATTGTTAATTAGTTTTTCAAGATTAAATTCAAAACTGAATTCAGCTGCATTAAGCAATTATTTTAAAAGATGTTTTTAATTCAATTAGTTACTTTTATAAGGCTATTTACTTAATTGTGCTAATTAACCAAGTTACATGTGAATTAAAAATTTAAATTTATTTCTTCTAATGTTTCTGAAAGATAATATTCTTTTCTTATGCCGTCATATGTAATTAACGAGTTATATATATATTTAATTACAGAATTTCAATTACTATTATTACGCAGCAGTTTCTATTTAATGAAGCTATTCTATATATTATATTCATTAATATCTTAGTATCAAAAAGGGAACATGTGTCAATAAATATATTATTCTGGTATAAGGAAGAAACATGTATAAAAATAAATCCAATCTTTTATCAAATCATTAAAATTTTTTTACCTTAATTTAGAAAGAATACTTCAATAAATTGATGGAGTATCCAAACCATCTCATAAAGAAACATCCGCATAGATAAACAAGTTTTTATTTCATCTTGTAATATCAAGAGATAAAGCTCTTTTTTTTAAATAATTTTCCAGACATAATAACTGAGTTTGATTGAACGATTCTTTCTTTTGATTTCATGACAAAACTTTTGATGAATGGTGCTGGTAGTTATAATACATACGTGACTATGAATTAGATAGAATCCTTTTAAGGGTTTTAACAATAATAGATTTTGGAAAAATTATGTGTATTTGGATTGTTTATGTAAGACTTGTATTGAATTGAAAAATGCCGATATTTTAAGAAATTTGCTCGAAAATATTATTTCATTTTTGTGATAAAAATCATTGCAATGAATCATATTATTATAGAAATGCAATAAATGTTAGCTTGAAATTTAAGGTGTATTTTCTCACTGAGTTCTTATCAATGGTTTTAAAAAAAACTTAATACAATTGGTTTAGTTAAAATTTATTATTTATATGATAGGAGGTAAATTTTGATTTATGTCTGAATTAATTTAGCATATAAGATGAACTGATATAAATGCAGTTAAAAATATTATTTATATTTTGTTTTATTTTTTAAAAAGACTGAAAAATTCGCTCTACGCATCGATGCATAAGACTTTGTAATTTTTCCCACTATATCATTTTATCACAATTATTAAAAAAGATGAATGAGTGTACTGATGCACTGCAAAATATATCATTTGATGCCACGAAAATATTTTGGAAAACTCAAATGTCCACTTCAAAGCAAATTTGGAATTTTATTTCCAGTTTTAATTAGTTAAAAATTAAGCAATGTTTTGTCTTTCAACTCTAATTTCTAAAAATATTACAGCAAAAAAAAATGTTTACATCATCTTAAAATTAAAAAAAATCTTTTTAATGGTGCCTTTTTTATTGTATAGTTTTTTTTCTATAATTTAATTTTTGAAAATAATTTTAAGTACGTTTTACTAATAATTTGAATTTGTTGAATTGCAAATGAAATTGTTTTCATTTTACTTATGATATTTTATGCAGACTTTTATCGTATTGTGGACAAGGATATGAAGATTCAGCTTATTTCCCCATATTGAATAGATACAATATAAGGCATACTTTTAATGCCGGCGCCCTGGCGTAGGGGTAGCGCGTCTTTCCCTTGATCTGGGCGTCCTGCGTTCGAGTCGCGGTTCGGGCATAGTTGTTCTTCCTCTGTTCTATCTGTGAGATGTGTGAATATGCCCCCCTGTAAAAAGGGGTTGTGCAAGTGAATGTGATGCGTGAGTAGCTAAGTCGTACTCTTGGCTCTAGTTGGCGCTACTAAAACAAGAGATGCTCCCCCACCGGTTTAAATCGCTGTCTTCGTAACAGCGGCCTTGTCCAGGCAAGTGCCATAAAAACAGCAATATTTTCAATATTTTTTTAAAAATTTCCTTATGCTTACAATTACGGTTTTACTTCAGTATCAATCAATATTGAAACAATTTTGAGGTGCACCCATAATTAAACTCTGCTGTTCTTTCCGGTGTTTTTATTGTATATGCATAGATGTAGATAGAAAATTAGAAAAATGCGTTGCAAATTGAATATAACAGTGTAAGGCTTGTAGAATAGCCTGATTTATTATGTTTATCAAAATTATTAGCTTGAAAGTATTTTGCTGATGAAGTCATTAAGACTAAATTACGAAAAGAATTTAATTCAGATTTTCTTTAAACATTGATGCCTGTGAACCATTTGGTCGCCAAAGACGTCTACACTATTCTCTTGAAACTGTAGTGAATATTTTCTTTCCCATGTTTAATAAGTCAAGAAATTCTGCCTTTTAATTGCCTGCGTGTTTCTCTTTATATCCCTTTTACAAACATAAATTCAAGTTCAAAAGTGTATTAAATTTTGGTGAGTTTGAAATTCTACTAATTGATTGTGGCTCTTAATGTGTGCTTTTCACCACTGAACTCAATTAAGCAGAATAAATATAAACCGAAATAATTTTATCTAAACATTATTTTCTCCATTTCATTGTCGTTATTTGCTTGTTTTAATTACTGAGTTTGTATGCATACTTTTCGCAAAATATAACCTGGAATTTGCTTGCAAACAGTGATTTTTCTTTCAATTTTTTTTTCGGTGAGTGTTTTCTCGGAATAGTTATTAATCGGACTGTTTTAAAGAATGATAAAATTACTTTAAAAACTCATTTGATAAAATAATTTTTATTGATTGTTAATCTCGTGTACGTACTATGACAATAGCGTGTGGTAAATTGTCACAATAAAGATAAAGAGTTACCTGGTTTAGTTATAATTATTATCTTTCAGTTTTTGGTTAATTGGGCAGTTTTTGTGATGAGCTTTGTAACTTGAATAGCAGTCATATGACTAAGGCCACACCTGGGCTACCATTCGATCTCCAATCATATTGTAAAAAGAAGAATCTAACAACTGAGCGGGGAATATCTGAAACAAATTTGGTGGATAGGTCATCTGAAATATATATATTTAATGACATTTCTTAATTTAACTCCTAATTTTTATTTGAAACTAATCCATATTCTTTTATTGTAAAATTTTCTCTTATTTCTTAACATAAATCCCACTTTTTTAAAATTTAATTATTTCTAATACGAGCTGTAAAAAATTGCCCTTTGGTTCTCATGCTCGCAGGAAAGGGAGAAAAATTCCTAACACCTAAGCATTCCTTTCAAAGGTATTTAAAATTCCCTTTCATATGTCGACACGAGTAAAAAAGAAATCCTTATTAGAATCTCTTAGTAAAATCACTAAAGGGTAAAAATGATGTGACTTTGCTCTTGTCTTCTGGTACGAAGAAAGGATCCCAATTCCGTTCACATGTACATACCTTCACTTTTCTCTGGTAAAGTAAATTGAAATTTATTAAAATTTTTATCTTTCGACCACGCACCTGATAAAATTATACTTCATCCATATAATGCAAAGGACTATAGAACATATAAAGTTGAAAAATATTAACATTTTACTTTAATATTGAAAACGATTTTAAGGAACAAACTTTTATTAAAATTTACACCACACTGTCGAGGTATATTTAAAAAATGTTTAATGAATGAAATACAATTAAAAATGTTCTCAAAAAATTAAAATAATCTATAAATACCAAAGCATGTTCTCATTATATTTCAAAAGATTGAACACTAAAACTTTAAAATGTATTTATCGATTAAAAAAATTTTTAAAACCTAACTTATCTCAATCAGCCTAAAAACAGATTTAATCTTAAAAGGTTGGATACGGAAGATTGCTGAAAGCTTCAACACAGAAAATGGAAGCAGAAATAATTTCATTTCTCACATATTCCTAACTGGAAAAGAATTCAATGCGAGAGTTGGCTGAACATTATCATTATCATTACTTGACGATTTATTGCGATGTAAATCATTAGTACCATTTCAATGGCGCAGTAACGATTCTTCGATTTTTTCGAATCTATTTCGGAAGCAAGAACTTCTAACTAACGATTTCTTTGGAAGTGTTATCTTAATTGCAACAATTTATGGTTTAAATATCAACTTTAATGATTATTTTACAGAAAAAAAATTACTTTAAATGGGGAAACTGAATCGATAATTTATTCAAAGCTATTGATTTCTTATTTTAGTCAATCTATCATAAGAAATTGTATTTATAATAAAAGTTACCCAAATATTCCCTTCTATAATATTGTTTCGTATATTATGTATCTTTTCATTTGAAACTAGGAGGATTTTATTTGAAACTAGGATAATGAAATGTTTTTTTTTGCTCATTTTTAGCTAATTATTTCTTTTTAGAAAACTAAGGCTTCAATTAAAACTTTATTTGTCTCACAATGTTAAGCCAAATTGTGGCACGAAACAACTTAAGATTATTATATCAAATGAAATAACAGTCCTCAGAATATAAAATGCATACGTTGAATTTTGATATAAAAACAGAAAAGATTTACATCGTTCATCTGCAGTTACGGATAGAAGCTAGTACAGTAGTTAAATATGACACAGTACTTCTATAAAAAGATTAAATACATGAAATATAACATTGCCAATCCAAACAATTTGGAGCGTCAAAATGGAATAAGAAGAATCAAACAGTTAAATGTGAAAGACTGTGATGCAAATTAAGTGGTACGGTCTTCTGAAATGTATCCATGTATTGATATCCCTTAATTTAATATAAATCCTAATTAATTTACTAATCTTTAACTGAAATTAGCCCATGTTAGCCCTAATTACCATGTAATCCATGTACCTAATCCAAATTCCACTTTATTTATTTATTTTTTTTCTAACACGTGCTCTAAAAAATTGCTGACTGTTTGAATCAAAGGCTCCGAGGGAAGGGATAAAAGTCCTTAACACATATGTATTCCTTTAAAAGATACTTAAAATTCCCTTTTTTTATGTAGATACGAGTAAAAAAAAATCCTTATTAGAATCTCTTAGTAAAATCACTAAAGAGAAAAATTTCTTTCACTTTGCTCTTGTCTTCTGATGCGAAAAAAACACGTCCCAGTCTTGCTCCCATGTAAAATCCTTGCCCTCTCTGAGGTGAAATAAATTGGAATTTGTTCTTAAAACATCATTTTTCAGCCACGCATATATCAAAATTTTGCTTGCTATATATAAAAAAAAGACGGAATTAATTTTTTTAACTTCACGCCATGTAAAATTGAAAAAAAAAACAGTACTAAAGAACTAATTTTTATTAATATATTAGAAAGTGAAAGTTTATTAATCAATTATTTTCTATCTTTTCAGTCCTTATTCTATATTTCCTTATTTTAAGAGTTTGAAATCTAATGATCAATTTTTCTTGCATTCAAAAACAGATGGCGCCACTGATATGGAATCATAATTACATTTAATTAAATGATTATTTGTGACTTATGCTTAAAGATATTAAAATTGCTTAAGTTTCGAGAACACAAAAATGTACAAAATTCAAAAATTTAGAATATAAGAATGTGAGTAAAAAATGGCTAACAAATATTCAGCTTTGTAAACATGAAAAACTCCAGATGAATAAAAATGTTTATGAGTAAAAGAGAAGAACCGTAAATGACTAAATTTTGATTAGGAAATTTTAAAGTGCAGGTTAGAAGCCTAAATATTATAACAGAAAAGTCATGTTTTTTTTGTTTTTTTTTGTTAGAAATAAAGTGCTTATTTAAGGATTTGAAGAATAAATGTCATCGCGTCAATATATTTCTGGTAATTATACAAATATAATAAGATTATCTTTTTATATCTGTAAAATAAATCTGCATTTGTGTTAATTCTATTTCAATAACATGCAATGCGGCGATTATAACATAGCCTATTTTTTAAAGAGTTAAAAAAAAATTTATATGAGTTTAAAAAAAACCATTCCAGATATTAGAAAACATTATAAAACTTTTTAAAAAAGAACTGATTTATCTTCGGAAATTTAGGTGTGACTTCAGTTTCCACAGTTGAAATAACGATACACAAGGTACCCATAAATAAGGAAACTTTATTCGAAGTTGTCTACAGCTATAACCATTAATCAGAAATATTTGAGGTTTTGTGGATGAGTTAATAAAGCAGAGGATAACGTATTCAGTGAAGAAACAAGACCAGTTCCAAATATGACAACCCGAGGGCGTATCACCAGGAAACTCCTCTCAGAGTTCACGTATTATTTTTGTATTGAATGGTGATATAGATATTTAAAATTTATAAAACAGTTGTAAGAAACTTTATTTTAGCGCATTTGCTATTCCATGTGCTTTTGAGATTAAGGGATTAAAGTTTCTTATTTAAATTGCAGATTCCCGTAAAGAAAGAAATCAAAACGCTGATTTCCTTCTTTACTTTCTTTATAGGAATTTCGAACTTTAATGAGATTTCAAAACAGATCAGTCACTGCTAAAAACTCTGAAAGGTAATGACGAAACTTGGAAAATCAAGATCATTAAGAATTCATCATAAGAGGAAAGAAACACATTTCTGCATTGGTAACAGAGATGATACTATTCATGTAGAAAAGGGGAGAGTTTCAAACTTCCGGGCAATACCAGTGTTAACAACAGGTTTTCTACGAGTACTTATACGTTTTACAGTAGCTGCTGCAGCAATTTTTTTTTTTCTTTCACCACAGAATATCTCCGAACTTGGAATCTCTAGGATTCCCTGTCGATTGAAAGCATGTACGTGGTAATATTTATTAAGAAAAAAAAATACTTTTTCTATGTACTATATATGTAAACTCACTATATACAATATTATGACGATGAAGAGGGTGTTCAGTGGGGAGCATGAGTAGATGAAATCTATTGAAGTTAATATATTCTGGAGAAGAACTTGGTTGAGATACGAGACGAAAATTTATACAGGGCTTGGGTCTGGGGAGATCAATTCCTCGTTCTCTTGTAGGAACCGCACAAGATTTCTAATTTTAACCTTGGACATCTTGTTTCTCATAACGTTGGTCTACCAGATATTTTCTAGGTCGTGGATGGGTTTTCTGAGATGAAAAGATGTGGTGAGAGGGCAACTAGTGGCATAATGAAGGGGATCGCCTACTTCGCCGCAGCCACATTGATCCGATCCTTTAATACTGAATCGATTGAAATACGAAGGGTCATGGCCAATTGTAAAGATAATGTTAATCCTGTTCTAAGATGATTTGTTAAAGGAGACTTTGGAGATGATTTGATAGATGTTTCTGCCATTCGAGCCATTATCCCATTCTTCTTGCCATGGCTGGAGACTCAATTTATTTACAATACTTTTAAGATGGCTTCTAGGAGCTGGAAAAAAATGTATGTTTACCACAGACTTTGGCGATTATTCTCTTTCTTTAAACAATTCTTATATTCTAATATTTTTAAAAGTTATCCACGTCCCTTTATAAACTTATTAGCTGTCTTTGACGCCCTGTTGTTTTCGGAGATATTGATTATATTTCATTTCAGTTAAATCGAATATATACAATTTCAGGTACATGATTCCGTCAAATTGTCATTGATATTAAATACGTGTTATTTTATTTGTCTTACTTTAGAGTTATTCGTTGCATATATGAACTTTTCAAATGGATATCAATGCGTCTTAGCGCCATCGTGTCTGGCTCACCTATTTTCTAAATTTAACAGTCACTTCAATTTTTTATTGGAAATTCACTTTTTTACGTCCTGTAAACTATATAGATATTAAAAAGTATATTTCTTTAGCTTTCAAAAATAAAAGAAAACCGCGCGATCAAATATATGATGAAACACTGAAAACCATTCCGATTACCTTCACAAAAATAAGAATATTGTTGTGAAATATGTTTTTAAATATATTTAAAAAATCTAGATTAAAACATTTTACAGCAATTAAATTAGCATCATTGATAGATTATTGTTCGGACTTTAAAATGGTGTAAAAATCAATTTTGTACGAATTATTTTCGGATGTTATAGCGAAAACATATCAAAATTTATATTTTTAGTCAATTTAAATTCTAATTATAATTTCAAAAATTCCCTCAGAGGTTTACATTACCCTTCCAAATTATACATGGGCCAAAACTGGTAATTTTAGGTCAAGTGTTATGGTTGGTACAAAGATAACACACACACACACACGCACGCGCACGTACGCACACACCTTTATAATAGGTAGAGATAGAGACAATAGACACTGTATATACTGAAATTTATGCATTTTCCTTTTTGTCAGTATGCTTAGCAATTTTTTGTTCTTTTATGAATAATTATTAAAACGTCATTATTTTAAAGCAATTTTTTAGAGTAATGGGACTATTAGAATAAAAACTACTGAAATCTTCACTGATTATAATTTTTGTTCAAATACCGGATCTTCCCCATCTCTTAAACATACGTATTATTGTGAACATATGTGATAGTTCCTGACAGTGCATAGCGCTTAATTGCAAGCGTTGAGTTTCTCCAAATGTTTACTTCCAGTTCCCAAAGGAGGAAATAAAGCTTTATACGTAGGATGTGAATCGATATTTTCTGTCTTTCACAATGTCCACAAAGAAAGAACCTTTCGTATTTGAGTAACAGCTGAGTTATTTCCTTTTAAGGAAAAGCATAGTGAATGAACGAAGCCTTTACTGTACTAAGTGTAATATGGGAATGCCTCCTCAATTATTCATGCAAATTAGTGAATGGCACAAATATTTTTCACAACAATATATCTCATATTTTCAGTAATAAACATATTTTCAATAAGACTCTTCCTACTACCTTGAGCCATATAGAAAAATATGAATGACCGGATGTCGCTACAGCATTGGCGCGAACTGATGTTGAGTTCTAAGGGTAATCAACCATGGTATCACCACTTTCATGGGAGGTATGTCCTGTCATTGTTAGGAAGTAACCGACCCGACACCATTTTTATATTTACTCGGGTAGCGAGAACCGAATTCACTAAGTCATTTATTTGCCTTACTAAATCCATAGAAATTTCATAGTCACAAAACTAGAGAATTAAATTTAATCGCATGAAAGAAGTATAGTTTTCTTCCATCATATTGCAGACATCTGTAAAACCTCGAATTTCTATTTAATAGACAATCATCGCAAGCTTTCAACCTTTTCAGAGTGCAACTGAGAAACAAGTATTTCGTAATAACACAATGCACATCTGTAATAAAAATATATTGTAAAATGATCTACACTTTCTCTATCCGGTTGAGGTTGTTTATTTTCATTTACATTAGTTGTTCAAATGCATACATCTTACACATTTCATTGATGTATACATTCAAGCTTACATCAATGAAGCTTTTGATTATGTCATATTTTAAGCATGGTGTCATGATGATGATTATAGTCATTTGAATGATGACATGATGATGATTATAGTCATTTAAATGATGACATAATGATAAAAACGATCATCATTTCATATTTTCTTATTGCCAGCCAATCAAAGTTCTATTTTTTCTGAAAAGTACTATTCACGCGTTTAGCACCATATTTATAAAAAAAAGCAGATGAATTTATCTCTCAGATAGTGAATGATGCGATAAACTACCCATATAGCTCCATGCTTGGGTAGATTTTCTTTCATATACTACAATTTCTAGAAAACAATGATTAAATTCGTAGATTGTTGGCTAAAATCCTCACAAGCTCATATTTGTTGATGAAAGTATATTACAGTTGTAATAACAACAAATTGAATCATATTTTCAGTTTATGATGATAAATGTTTTCCATTCAGAATGAAAAAAATATCTGGGTGTTTTGAAAGGAAAAAAAGCGCTTCTAACTAATAAAAATAAATTTTCGCTGGAAAGAAATGCGAGCATAACATTTTCCTCGAGAAAGAAAAAGAATTTTCGAAATTAATTAACAATTGCTTTTTATTTCTTTGTAGTTTCTTTAAGCAGATGTTCCTTTTTGTAAAATTTTAGTTTCCGTAAATGTTGCTAGCTATGTATTTTTTTTTCACTTCCAGGGTGAGAATAGTGAAAAGACATAGAAGAATTATCACGGCAGGAAACTAGACCAAACTAGTTAACTAAACACGGCTTAACTAGTTTTAGCTTAACAGTGTCAAAAGCTTCTATCAATTAGAAATACATCGCTTTGTATTCCCAAAAATAGTTATTTCTTCGATACTTTATGTAAAAAAAGCATTAAAAGCATAGGTATATAAACATTTTCAAATTTTTATTTCCCATTTCATGTTTCTATAAATACAGAAAATGACGTAATAATAAAAAAAAGAAATGACTATCGTTTAATGAAGCCATTATTTTTAAGATTTTGTCATGCTGTTCAGAAATATTCTTGCTTGATTTTTTTCGGAAATAATCGAAACCACAATTATTACTTGTTATTCAGCTTACAAAAAAAAATCGACATCGAAAATTAATTTGTCAGACTTTAATTACATATAGATAAGGAAGAAAACCGCCATAAAACCTTACATAAAATTGAAATAACCTTAATTTGTAACGTTAAAAGTAACATTAAACTGAAAATAACAGAATAAGTTTCTTATATAGGGTGAATATTTAAGTGTGTTTCGGCGCTGTAATTGCGATTTGATTCTGATGCGGGTATAGATGAGATGTAAATGCAGAATAAAACGATTGCTTACTAAAGGATGAAGGAATTATTTGTGCTTTCTAGTGTTAAAGCCTGGAGCTAGGTTTCCTATCTTGAAAATTATAGAGAATGCAATAAAAAAAATACTTACACCAACTACCACTTAGTAAGAGTTGATATTTCTTTTAAAATAATGCAATGAATAGATCATAAACATATTACTTATTCGTTTTTGATTTCAGTTGCTTTTATTGAAAAATGTTTATGAAAGAGGTATAACCTTGTGTTTTAATTACAATATTAAGTTTCGATAATGTTTATTAATCTATTATTCCTTTTTATAAAGATGCGGGCCTCAATTGAGCAACCAATTTTTAGTGTGAGTTGCAAGTGAAAAAAAAATCAAATCATTTCCCCCCAACTCATTCGGGTTATCTTGATGAGGAAGTGTATAAGATTCTCTGACGGTAAGATCTTCTGGCTCAATAATTCAATTTTACAATGTATTGACTGCCTTTCAATGAAACTAATGGAAATGTAGTTTGCTCATGAATGTTGAATATGCCATGCTGACCGTTGAATATGCATGCCGTTGGATCGCGATGGTATCTTAATATATGTATCTTCCATCATTTACAAGAACGAGATGAAACTTAGTATCTTCGTTGGGCCATATTGCGGCAACATGATAAAAAAAATAACGCAATATCCAAACAAATGCCTTGTTCGAATAACAGGAACTGAAAAGAAATTAAATAAATGCATTTCCAACTAGCGGATGACATGCAGAATAGTTAGCTTTTCATCACCTGTTGCTTCTCTTAAGGTTACGTTTCCATGCTATACGTCAGATGCATTAACTTAATCAGAAAAATCCGAATGTTCTATTCAGTTTGCATGCGAATTAATTTCAATGAGGCTCATTACCATTTGTGTAAATCCATTTAATTCATATTTAATTATAAATTTTTAATCCTTCACAAAAGACTTCCTTTTAGATCATAAAATCTTTTTTTGGGGGGGAAAGTACAAATTCCTTAATCGTTGACAAATATAATCGCTCCAAGATATAATGAGTCTTTATAGATTCGATTTCTGAAAAATGAATTGCAATGCTTACAGATTTTAAGAATAAAGGATTCATCTATATAATTAGAATAAATGATTATTATTCTATTAATTAATTTACCATCTGTTTTAATTTAACGGTAAAAATTCAGAAAATAGTTCGAGAAATGTTTCATATTAATTTAACAGGTAAGATGTTAAGTTTATCCTATAAAATTAAATAGAAATATATGAGAAATATCTTTCATTAGAAAGTCCTAAATTAATGTTATAAAATTACGCTAAACTGACAAGGATAATTATTTGCGAATTTACCGATAAATATATTTTACAACTTTTAGGATGTGACCACTTAATTTGAGATCCTAGGTAGTATTATATATCGTGCGATATTATATTACATTATTCAATATTTTATATTGTTATACAATATTGCGAATATTGTTTGAAATCATATGCTATTATACGGTATGTGTGCGCAACTATGTGTGTGTAAAACTGTGCGAAATTCAAAAAGTTGGATGTTATTAACTAAAATAAAAGAACACAAATTCCAATTAACATAATGAAGATATACTGTCCTAAAAGAAAATGAACATAATGAATTATTTAATCTAAAAGAAATAATTTAATCTCCAAATAGGCTGCCTTCTATTTTCAAAGATCAACACGCAGAGGTATTTTTTTGTGTAAAAGAGCTCTAAGAAAAAGGATGTGTATTTAGTTTCTTAAATGGAAGCTTGAAAAAAAAGAACACAAACCGCACTAACATATTTTATTTCTGACCGACATGTGTTGCAAAAAAGGAAAAAAAGTTACTAAGAATTTTTTTTTCTCAAACGAAGTGAAAATTGAATTTATTGGAGCTTTTCTTTCTTCCACTTAAAAGTAAAAGAAAAAGTTTTCCTGCCATGTTAAGAATATTTCTCCTGTAAGAATTTAATCTATGATAGTAGTTTCAAAATTAATGAAGTTAACTCATAAAGTTAATTCAGTTTTCATTATTTTTGTATAGATTAATTATACTAAGGTCAAAATAACTAAATCAATCTCAGATAGCAAATATTTCTTTTTGAGGAAAAAAAAAAACAGTTTTCCAAGGAACAAGCATTACAGGATTAATGAAGCCATATAAAGTCAAAGTATCTCGAGTTTCTTTGAACAAATTTCTTCTGTCATTTTCGACTTTATGTGAAATGAGTCTGTTCCTGGAAAAATCTTTATTTGTTGTTTTTTTGCTATCATCCTGTTTTAACCATAAATTATTACACTTGAAATAAAAAAAAAGAAAACTGTTTTAATGCTCGAATAAGTACAGGATTCTTTTCTTTTCTTTTCTCTTGGATATTAAGTGAGTTTATATTTTTCCGAGTTTCCAAAAAATGGCAATTTTCTAGCCACCAGAAAAGTAATATTTGAATAGACAAAGAAATTTTGCAATATTTACGAAAAGTAGCATAATGGTTTTCTCCTAAAGTAAATCATAGAATGCAAAGCTTCTTTTTGAATGGACTCGAATGTAAATAAATGTATGTAACATATGATTTCATGAATAAGAACAGAAATTTGTCACAAGAATCAATTCGGGACAAAGGATTTCGGAAAGATAGTAGTAGATAAATAGATGGAGATTTGTATTCAGATATCTAATAATCAGATGCAAAAAGTGCTTTCTGTTTTCCATTTATCTCTCCTTTTCAGGTTTATAAAGGCATATGCACTATTTCGGAATATTTTCTTCCAAGAGCTTATTTTTTTTCAATAAAAATGGCTTTTATACATAGGGAACATATAAAAGCCATATAAGTAGAATAAGTCATTTTTTATGTAGGAAAAAAAAACCCGGAAATATATAGATTTATTATGTTTACTCTAAAATGGTAATTTTAAGAATTTGTATGTTGACTGCATAATTATTTTCGAAAACGCTGCTACGATTAGAAAATACAAAAAAAGGAAATATTGCTTCATTTGTACTTTCTTTTTTCCTGTTCAATTTACTAATCATATGTATTACCGCTAAAGTGCAGAAATATGTATAAATGCACCTAGCTGATCTGCAAATTAGCTAGCTAACCTAGACATAAACTAAATTAACTGTTAACGTTCGGAAAATTGTTTCATTTCTCAATTTGCATAGATAATCTGCACATTACCTATCAGACACTCGTTAAAGTGAAAATAAGATCTTTGCAGGAACAACAGCAACATTTCCGTGCGTTTAAATTAAATGCTCTGTATATATTTTTTGATATCTAATAAATCTATATGTTTGTTGGTAGAATCAATCAACAATCAATTAAAAAACTTCAATACAAAGAATGATACTATTTAAAATATTATTGCAATTAAGGGAATTGGCATAATGTTATTTATTTATTTATTTTTCAGAATCAAAAGAATCGTGTTAGTATAATCAGGCAAACAAACAAATTGGTTAATAGAATAAATGATTAGTCAATTGAAAAACTCTAATACAAAAAATGAAACAGTTTAACATATTACTACAATTAAGGAAATGAATTTGCTAAACATATGATAAAATTGTGCTTACTTATTAATGCAATCTAAAGATGAGTGACACTTTGAATTGCATAGCAATTGGTTTTGAGACAAGTAAACCTGTTTGTGGTACATATAGATTTGCAGTCACACTTTTGAAACTCTGCCAAGTACCAAGGATTTCTTGCAAGATTGCTGTTTGGTGTAAAGATATTTTTATAGCAGGGACATCTTCCTTCGTTAAAAATCTTTCAAACACTGAATTCAGATTTCGCATACAAAAAAAGAAAAACGATTTTAAAATAATGATTTAATACCAAGTTTATAAAACCTTTTCTATGTTTTACTAAGAACCACTACTGAAATCCAGTAGGCAGCAGTTTTTACTGTCTACATTGGGTACTTTAAATCTCACAGTGACACCTTCATTGACGTTTGAATGTTTTGCATTAAAAATTGCTAATACTTTACTTGCGAGCTGAAAGTGGATGGGGGGGGGGAGAGTAGGGAAAGAAAATGAGTGAAATTTTTGAACTTTGACGGTACGGAGTCCGCTAATGTGCACATTGCCCAGTTAAAATGCGGAAAATTCTTGATTCCGCACTTTGACGGAACAGATCAGTTAATCTGAGCATTAATGGTTTTCGAACTTTAACGGTAACATATGAAGTATATTGATGTTATTTAAAATAAAAAGGAAAATACTATTGACTTGTCGACCAGTTGATTGGACTAGGATACTGGTTTTATTCCATTTCAATTTAATCCTTAGATATAACTTCATGCCCATGATTACATCAAATTCTTAGATATTAGAACAATTTAATTTTATTTTTATTTCCCATGTTCTCTTCTTTGTGTACATAAATCTTTCTATTTTAGGTCATACTCGTGACATCACAATACTATTAAAAATACAAATGTGCGGTTCATTTAGCTTCTAAATTTTGTGATATTATAACTTTTTTATTTGCCTTTTGAGCTACATAGATATTAAACAGAATCCTTCTTCTTTAGCTTTTATTAATAACGAAAAATCAAGTTCATATCTGTTGAAATAATGAAAATTGTTTGAATTTCAGAGCAACAATTTAATCTATTGTTGGAAATTAATAATCTTTTTTTAAATATTCCTAAAAATCTAAAAAGAGAAAAAAATGTAAGGCTATTGATCATTTAAATCAATATCAGGATCATACTGATATCATTGAAAAGTTATTTTTTTCGAATTTTGAAACGGTTAAAATATCTTTTTGAGCACTAATATTTTAAATAAAATTCTGTAGAAATGTAGTTTCCTACCTTCCAAATTATCTATATGTTGAATGTGGTATAGTTAAATAGATTGGCCCGTTGAGCGCCAACACACATCCTTATTATTGGTAGAGATATGCTTTCTGTTCTTACTTTAACGGCATTAACATTTTATAAAACAGTTTATTGCATTTCTGCTTGTTATTATTCACAATATTGTTATTCACAAATCATCATGTTCAAATTATTGTTTTTGGAACTTTGAATTGCTGAAATTTCCAAGCTGCTTTAATAGCTATTTTGACATTTTTAATTATTAAATTATTATTCCATTTTTAAGGAAAGACTATATTATTCTTCTCCGATGAAAGCGAGAGAGAAGTCTATTTTCGTCATAACACATTTTTCGTGTTTGAAAGACTTTAATACGGATAGACGAGCATTTTTCTCATTTATACAAGGAACGCGAGGTCCGATAGTTTCTATTTTAATAAATCAAAAAGAAAAAATTACATTTATGATAATAAAATGCTAGTCAAAAATATTGCAATAAATAAAATACAAAAGAGCTTTTTCATCTAGTTGTTACTTTTCATTGATTCTACATATTAACGAATGCTTTTAGTTTAAAGTTTTGAATGAAAATTAAAAAAAGTAATACTTTATAAATTGAAAAAAAAATCTATTGAATATCCCAGATTTAAATTGAAATCATTATTTATTACAAAAAAATCAATATTTTACTTAATTCAAAATAAAGCTTTATTGCGATCTACATGTAAGCAAGCTTATTCCAAAATCTTAACGGAGCGCGGTGCCCTGGTGATAAGGTCTTGGGATCGGAGGGTTTCCGGTTCGAGACCCGATTCCCCCGAAGAACCGCCGTGTAAGCGGGTTTCCTTCTGGCCAAATCCTTCGGGGCCAAATGTCCTCCTATTGGTGTAGTGTGGAAGTTCGAAGAGGGTTGTGGCAGTTCAGGTATCGTCCTTGTCATCTGACTATGGTTCAAAATTACGAGATTCTTCCTAAAATAGGCCTAATGTTGTTTTAAAAGTCAATATAATTAAATTAAATTAAATTAAACTAAACTATCCAAGATCTAAACGCACGGGTCAAGTTATAGGAAATTGCAGAATGAGGAAAAATTTCCGAAATACCAAACCAGTTTCCAAATCATCTTGAATGCACCTACTGTAAAAATAGAATAATATGCCTGATGCGTGCTCTCTGAGGTTAAAGGATCCGACAAATACTTATTTCTTTCAAGATTTTTCGGATGTGATTAAGCATCGTTGTTATAGAATTCTCGTGCCCAATGATTCTAATTCTGGTTTGTGTATCAGTGCATTTACAATCCACACTTTTCCTCAAAACTTAGTATCAGACGTTATTATTGCTCACCAATCAATTTCTTTTTATTTGTTTTCATTTCAAAAAGTTATCAAATTTTATGGTGATCATATCATTTAAATTATAACTTCTGTAATGACTAAGTCATTTTATTCACGTCTTCTTTTATTGTTTCGATTTTTTTCAAATTAAATCAATATCTGGCTTTATTAAAAACAAGTAATACTAGATGCTATTATTACATATCACTGAATTTCTTTGTTTGTTTTTATTTCAAAATGTCCTCAAAATTTCTGGTGTTCATATCTTGTATAAGTTACATCACAAGTTCTGTGATGTCTAAATCAGTTCATTCATACTTTCTTTTATTGGTCTGATTTTATATAAATTAAAAAAAAGTATCTTCTATAATATCTCCTTCTTCCATCTTCTAAAATATATATCTTTATTAAATATCTTCTTCTATAATATATCATCAAATATCTTCTTCCATTTTCTAAAATATCTCTCTTCATTAAAAGTAATTAATACTAGATGCTTTTATTGTTTTCAAGTGAATTTCATTATATTTGTTTTCATTTCAAAAGATCATTGTATTTTATGGTGATTATATCATTTAAGATACATTACAAATTCTGTAATGCCTAAACCATTTCATTCTTATCTTCTTCCTCGGATTTTATGCAATTTAAAGCAATATCTTAATCTGGCTTCATTAAAAGGAATGATTTCAACTGTAATTAATACTGCAACATATTTATTCATTTTTAAAACATAAATATATATCTGGCAATTCTCATTAATTATTGAGATATTATGCTATTTAAAAAAAAACACATCACTTTCAAATGACTCTTTCATCAAGATTTAACTAATCTCGAATGTGACTTTTTTTACAAATGCTTTTAAAACTACGTGCAAACAATAGAAGAGATAAAAAAAAAAACCTGTATTTTTTTCTAAAAATAATCCCAAATCCTCTTTTCTTTGCTTTGAAGTTAAACCGCTTTTATTGATTAATAAATACGGAAAGAAATCCAAAGAAACCAATTATTTTTAAAACGAAGAGTTCTTTGCACCCACAAGTTTAAAGAAAAATTTCTATTTGGGATTAAGTTGCCAAGAGCTCAGATAGAAACTCTGTAGTTAATTGCCCCTCCGAGTTGAAGTTCAAAACAAATCTAGCTTAAAAGCATTTTTCAGTCATTTTCTTTCTTTTTTTTTATCATTATTTTTACTCTTATGTATTGGAAGTTCGATGGCCAGATATCAGATAAAGAATTAAATTTGAAGAAGAAAGTTAAAAAATGAAATAAGATAGTTAATGGAAATTCATGTACGATTAAACTGTTTGCACTTGGTTGAAATGCATAAGCTCTGGAGCATTCATTTAGTAAATCCGTACTCATTATTTAAGATAGTCATGTCATATTTTATTTCTTCAAAATACTTTTATCTTGCATTAGAATTCTTTCACATTGATTTATTTTATGTGTCTTTGAAAAAATAGGTGCTTAAATTGAGAAAAAAAATAGCAAAAATATATTTTAAAACGCATTATTAATATTTGCATTACAAATAATGCACATGCGTGCTATTATCCAGCAGGGATGGTGATGAAAAGATGCATTTTGAATTTTTTCATAATGAAAATGATTTCACTGACATCTAATGGACACCATTGAGAGCTGGATTTCTGAGAAAATGATTGGTTTTTCCAACTGTTTTTTAAATTTTGTTTTGTATTAGTATTTAAAGGGCACGGTTTCCTGACCTTAATTCTAGATGTTACTCTTCGTGGGACTAATTCTATTTCTAATAGAATTGATCGAATATTGGTAAAAGTGAAATTAGACAATTGTTGTTGCTACATCTCTCCTAATAGCTCTCTTTTTGGAATAGGGCGAGGATTATTAAAGGACTTACCTCTAGAATTTATGTTGTAGTCAAACATAATCTTATCCTGTATCCCATCTCCGAACATTCCTACCCTAGTACTTCCAGTTAATGTCATTGAAAGTGGTTTAGATTTATCATTCATCAGGATTTGGTGAAATCAATTTTATATCTAGTCCTGATATCAATTTTTTTTCTAACTAACAATGGTCGTTTTCATTCGTCGTTGCTCAAACATTCTGAGGTTATTGTAACATATATAATGCAAGTAATCTTTTAAATGTTCTAGTCATTTTTATTAAATTATAAGATGAGCTTGAATCGAGTAGTTTTCACGAATAATTTCTCATTTCAGCTGCTCTAACATATTTATTTGTCTGGTTATAGAAGTAAGACAGAACGAGGGTTGCCACTATACTATTTGCTTCTCTTTACTCTTTAAAACATTCAGTGTCTGGCCAGAGCACTTCCATATTTCATTCAACAAATTCTGAGCCGTAGTTCCATATATGGCAGACAGATTTTCTATGAATTAATTAAATAGGATATGGTAGAAGAAAGTTGGTCGATATTTTTTTTCTTTAATAATGAAACTTCACATATATCAATAAGGATGCACATTTTAAAGAATGTCAAAATATAATTCAAGTTGGAATAATAAAGGGAATAAGGAATATCAGCTGAAATATATAAATTTTTTCCTGAAACAGTGCTATTATTTACTTTTAAAACGACATAGTAATCTAGAATTAATATGAAAAGGATTCTTATGTACGTTCAAGATTTTGTTGTATTTCTGGTAAATAAACATGTCAGCAAACCGTTCTGATTGGTAATAAATTAATGATAAACTCAAATTTCCTCACTTAGGAAATTACTAAATTTCGAATTCATGAAATTGAATAATAAACTTTTAATTCATGAAGAATAGCTTCTTCTGACCATATAATTCAACTTATCTGAATTTGAGGAACAGTTTGGTCTCTTCTGTCATAAAACAAATTCATTGCGCTCGATTAAGAATGCATTAGTTCTTTGGTGGGTTCAGTTTATCGAAATAATATTTACTATCTACCCGGAAACAATATTTATATACATTTTAAGTGAAAAAAATCCTTTCCCTAAACCTTGTAATATATTTCACTGGAAGATATGATAGCTCTATTTTAAATACATTTGTTTAGTTTTTCTAAAAAAAGCTTTACTTTCTTCTTTCATCAACACACTCAAATCGGAACATCTTTCGATCGCCCTTTTATTTCCCCAACTCGCTTCAACAATTAGAATGTCAAAAATTCTGGTAAAAGGATTAAGTAGCACTTTAGTTTCATCAGAAATTAAAATTTGAGGCTGAAATTTCTACTACGACTCTGGTAAATTTATAGAAAGATTTTAGAATCGAAGCATTCGATACTCTAGACGTTAAATAAATGCTAGAGAACTTATGTACCAATAACAACAATGTACCAATGTGTACAATATGTACCAATAACAATTTCCCACTTGAGATTGATTTTAAATTCCATTTTTGAAGTGAATAAAAGGAAAGGAAATCTGTAACCTCCCAAAATAGTCTATGAGATATTTTTCATATTTAAGAAAAAAGCATTTAATTCATTAAAAAATTACTTTGTTTTAAAGTGTCAGAATTATATTTTCTCTCTCCCTATCCAATGTTCAAATAAATAAATACATAGATAAAAATAACCATATGAAACTTCTGAATCGTGTAGTTTTCAGATAATTTGATTGAATATTTTTGATATAACTTAAAATTTATTTCATGATCGAAATTTTAATGAGATTTTTTTATTTTATTTTTCCGAATATTATATTGCATTTTCTCGTCTTAGTATATATAAAGTATATATACATACAAAGAAATTATTGCAATTGTTAAAATATTAAGATTATAAAGAATCCTCATGTTCTAAACCTTCCTGGGATCGAAAAACAATTTTAAAAAATTAAGTCTGTCTTTCCGCTTGTTAGCACAACTCTAAAATACTCTGTTGTTTATAATGGCACGTGCCATGGACAAGCTCACAGACGAAGTCAGCGATTTTAAACCAAGGGAGCGTCTCTTGTTTTACTAGCGCCAACTAGGGTCAAGAGTAGGGTCTAGAGTCTTAGCTACTCACGCATCACATTCGCTTGCACAACCCCTTTTTACAGAGGGGCACATTCACACATCTCACAGATAGAACAAATGAAGAACAACCATGCCCGAACCTGGACTCGAACTCAGATCACAAGGAAGACGCGCTACCCCTAAGCCAGAACGCCGGCCTAAAACACTCTGAGATAGACAAATGAAATTTGGCGAATATTTATAATAAAATTTGTGAGCGTCTATCGGCTAGATATCAGTGAAAAACTATGATAATAAAATATACATTATCAGATAGATAAAATTTAGTGCTGAGTTGTATGATTGAAAATGCAGATTTGTATAAAAGTTTGTACCAAGTACGTCAGAGACTGACAGCCTATTGGTCTGCTCTTTTACAAGCAGAAAAATGGGGGTAATATAACGGCGATAGCTCAAAAATGCATAGATTTTGAAAAACAAAATTTGGTATGCCATGATCTTTTTACAAAATTTGTAGTTTTGTGTCTAATTTTAATATCAGTCATTTGGAACAAAGGCGTGTGAGATACATACGGGTTTTTTCCCCCTTTTTGCTATAAAACTTAAAAAGTCATCTATCGGATTCTGAAAATAAAGATGTGAGTATTCTTTACATTCCGGACCTTGCTATGGGACCACTATTTTTATCACGGACGGGGGAGGGTAACTCCTTTATTAGAATTATGTGAGAAAGTTTTGGGAAGACCAATACAGCTGTTACAAACAAACATAGTGTTATAAAAATTGAAAATGAAACTTTGGAACAATTTGAGGGAGTATTTAACCCTCGGAGCGGCTAATTCTTCTGAGTATGGCTTCTGAAAAATTTATCTCTATTCGTCAAAAGATTACTTCAAAAAAATTCAGCTTCGCAGGAGACAGTGTTGGAAAAATAAATCAGTATTTTTCACTCCTCTACCTTCTCAGCCGCGGGGATTCAATTACCCCAGTGGGGAGACTGGATTGCAATCTATCTGGTTATCTTATCTTATCTTACTGACTGAACCACTGTCCATTCTTAATTGATGAACCAGGAAATTTCTTTCAATATTTTATTCAGTATTTTAAAAGGAAAAAAAAAGAAGAGTAGAGAAAATCTTGCAACTTGTCGAAATATAAATATGACAAAACCTTCTTGAGATATTAAAAGGGGCAAATTTCTATTTTGAGCAATGAGATTTCTTTCCAAGTATTTGCACTATAATTAAACTTTGATTCAAAGTAAGATTTTTTAAGTATAAACAAAAAAACAGACAAATTTGTTGTTATTACCTTGATGCCATTTGACATAATTTACGAATGTTTAATCCCAATTTTTATAATAAGATATTCAAAAACTTTTGTTTTACTTTTGAAAATAAGTACTTATAAAATTTTGCATCCATAATAATAATTTAAGAAAGATTTTCTTTCTTTCCGAAAGCATCCATTCTCATTTAAATCGTTTATAAGATAAGGAAATCATTAGTCAGAGCAAATCAGTTCCATCCGAACTACCTGCTGTCTTTCCTATCGATTACTGCCAAAGATGTCATTAGAGGAGGGGACGACAATGGCGAAAAAACACATCTTTTCCGATTTGGAAGGCAAAATGCAAAGTAGGCAAAAACTTTTTGCACCCACTTTCAAGACAACCGACGAGAACGAAATAACACGTTTCCGCTCGTCTTGGAATGGACTTGCTTTGCACAAAAACACGTCTCCGCCGCTTGGAGGGTTAAGTCTTACCGCATGCATTATCATAGAGCGAGCACTGAACTGTTATAAGATTATTAATATAAATTTATATTTTACCATGAGTGATAATAAAAGATTACTCCAGATGGCTAAGAAACTTGAAGATTAGAAATAAAAGTAAAAGAATTTTTTTTTAAATTCATGATCACTAGTATCTATATAACTAGCTCTATATTCACGATCACTAGTTATCTATACAAATTAAGTTTTTTTATATTTAGTTATCAAATGGCATAGTTCATTTAAACATCATATTAATGATTCGCAATATATGCTCCCGTGCAAGATTATCTAATGAGTAAAATAGTATCAATACTCTCCTGTTAATGCCAACACACATTAAACAGGATGATGAAAGATTCAAGAATCTCGTTTGTTTGAAAAGCAGAAGAACATTTTTATTTTCCTAAATATTTATTTTAAGCTAACCAAAAAAAAAAAAAAAAAAAAAAAAAAAAAACCAACTTTATCGTGCTCTCTCTAACAAGCTTTTCAATCCAAAAATGCCTTACATGAATGGCATTGACGTACAATAATTACGAAATATTAACTTTTCGGGTGAATTTAATATTTTTACTGAATCTATCGTGTGATATGTGACGAATTATAAGGTGCTTAATTTCTGGCATGCGGTTAATTGTATCCAGCTATAGAATTTGTGCTTTAGACACGTTTTTATCAATTGATTGAAACAAAGATTTGACGCAAAACTGCTCTTGTAGTTACAAAATCAAATACCTAATTTGATATATTTAAGTTACGCGTTTTTGAATATCGCATTTACGTGTTTCTGAGAATACAGACCGGCAGATAATCAGCCCCTTCTTGGGTTCCGTTCAAAATTTGAAAAGTGTCTACTCTGTAGATGTTAAATCTGTGTACCGAATACCGAATTTTATCTATCTAGCTCTCTTCGTTTTGTAATTATCGTGTTAACTAATATTCGAACAGACAGACAGATGGACTTTTTCTAAACCGATTTAACTCAAAATTTGACAGGAATCTGCAAATTTAATGCAAAGATCAAATACTGAGTTTCAACCGTCTATCTCAACGAGTGATTGAGTTATCGTTGTCACAGACAGACAGACGGACACTTTCTATAAATGTGTCTTTTGAACCCAAGAAGACCTAAAATGTGGAGATTCGTCAAAATATCGAGTTGGTATTTTTTGACGATTACTATACTTTCTCTATACTAATCATACGAGAAAATAAAAATTGGAATTGAGATTTGATTACCCAGAATCTACAGGTAGCTCATTCTCATATTTTATTTGCAAATAATCTAACAAAAGACCACTGTGTAACACAAATAACTTTTTCAATTTTTAAAATACCTTGTTACATAATATTTGTAGAAAAGGAAACTCGTAATTTAAAAATATTTCTTAGAAGCTGAGTAATATGGGAAGTCATTAAGGGAAAGAAACTCAAACTAGTTTCTTTGCATTGAATTTTCCAGCAGCTGTCAGCATCGCTAATGACTTTTTAATCTCTAAAACTTCATTTGTATTTTGCAGAGTAAACTATTCAAATCTTTCTCTGTTGCTTTAAAATTACGATTTAGTCACCACTGTCTCTAATGCTAAAATAATCACTGTTTTCTGGAATTCACATACTTATATGATTTTTGATACCATTGAACAAGTTCTTTGACAGGATCGGAAAACATCACTCTTTTTTTAAAGTAATGTAATAAGAAAAGAAATTGTTAAACATGTGAATTAAACATTTGGATATTGATCGTGTTTATCTTCCGGTTTATTATAGTTTTAAGGACCCCAATCTTATGCACATTTGTTTCCTTCTAAACATGATGACTGAATAAATTTACTTTTAGCATGAACAACGACTCTTTTTATTGGAATTCTATCCTGGCAGCATGAAACTAGGAAATCATTCATTATTCTAGAACCCCTTTCTTACAATAATTTTTTATATCTGGATTATTTTAAACTTAATCAAAATAATCGTTGCTTTTCTGCTTATGTAAATACCGATGATCTTGTTGTTCTTCAGCAGAGGTAAATATAGTTCCACGGCACACCATTCATTTATGTCAGAATTGAAAGATCGCTGTTGGATTTTTAATTTTCAAGTAACAAGAGCTGGTAATGATATTCTTTAGCTCCAACATCAATTAAATATTCGTCAGGAGTAGCAGCTGTTGTGTTGTGACTTATGGCACTTTACTAGCCCGCTGACAGTTACCTGTCAGCGATTTAAGCCGAATGAGCGTCCCATGTTTTTTCAGTAGCGCCAATTAGGGCCAAGAGTGCGACTTAGCTACTCATACGTCACAACCCGTTTTAGGGCGGACTTCATTATACTTTTCATTCATTCAGCTCGTAATTTAGACTTGAATCAGAGAACGATCCCCTCTGAACCAGTACCCCCAGTGATATTACTCTCGACATGGAGGACTTTGTGACCACGACAGATTTATAAGTGCCCCAGTCACCACATACACGGAGAATCTTCGGCAATCGGGGTTCGAACTCGCAACCCAAAGGAGGCTAATCCAATGCCCTACCAACCAGGACATCCAGTCCTGGCAGCTGTTGTCCAAGACATAAATTTTAGCATAGTTAGTTCACAATGAACTGTTGTAAAGGTGATATTGGTATTTGGCTTTATAAGTGAAAATGTCATTTACGGCTAAGATTAATTGAGGAGGAACTGTGGTTGGATTTATCTCTAAAAGTTAGCAAGATATTCCCGGAAAAATGACTCATTTTCGATTTCTATATGGAAATAATTAGAATACTTTTAAGCAAAATGCTATATAACTCGATTTAAAGGATATAATTTAAAGAATTTATATTTACCCTTTGTATGATTTGGTGAAATTTTTTTTTTTCTTGTTCTGAAAAATACGAGTTTCTAGATTCTAGAGGAAAAAGTTTAAAATGAAAAACATTCTACATAAGACAAAAAGATCCAGAATGCTGCAAAGCAGAGTAGCAGAAGATAGCAAGAATTTTCTTATAAATATATATATTAATTGGACATTTATTGCAACAACTGCAAATAATAGTGAATTTTCGGAGTTTTTCTGAATTTTGATTTTTCGAAATTTGATGCAAAATGCTTTCATAGCATGCGAACGATATGAAAATTCATTGCGTACTCTGCATTTAATATTACTAGTATTTTCTGATTTTTAATTATATGTTTTTAAACGAGTTCATTATAAATTGAAGGAGATAAATCAATTAAATATTACTGACAATTTTTTAAGATCTCTACAATTTGATTGCCAGAGGTACTGAAATAGCGGGTAAAAGTGAGGAAATTATACTTGGTGAAGGAAGCGGTTAAGAAAATAATAAATACAACATTTTTTCTCTTTATCTTGCTCTAAACACTGTTTTTCGTTTCATTCCTCAAGATCTAGATAATTCAATTTAGGTCAAGGTGAAATTAGGTCTTGATCCCGAAGTTTGAATATTGATAGCTTAAAGGAACCTAAAAGACAGGATACAGTTCTTTACATTGTAAAAGATAACAGGTTGTAATTAAGAGGTAATCCATCATGATAAATGAGATATTAATGCCAAAGAAAGATTAAACTTTCATAATAATACCCTTTCATTTGTGTAGCCCCAATTTCCGATGAACGGATACATGGACTTTACATTTTATATTTTCCATCACACTATTAGACAAGTAATAATAATAAAACAAGACGATTTAATGTTTTGTTGCGATTATTATTACTTGTAGTTTTAAAGAAAAAAAAAATTGTTTTTAAAATTTTTTTAGAGAATTTAATGCTGCTTCCACTAAATTTCTGCAAAACTAAGATAACAAGTGATATGAATAAGTCTACAAAGTATTTATTTACTAACATATATTTATAATATGTTTACTTCCAACACCGATTGTTGAGTCCAATGACAATGAAATAAATATTCACTGACCACAAATTTTGATTGTCAGGACATTCAATGTTATGGAACGATCGTGATTTTGGAGTGGTAGAACTGGCAATCTGGAAAACAAGTGCCTTCTATATTCCCCAGGATTACTATAAAGTAATACGAAACTGTAGAAAATATAATAAATGTTTAATACATAAACAGAAACGCGGATATTTATTTTCGACTCAACCTCTGTACAAAGCGGTTAAGCGGTTTTAAAAAGAAATAAAAATACCGATGGAGAAACCGTGAATTGTTTAACTATATAAGGGATCAGATTTACAAGGGGTGTACCATACAAAATGTTCTACCAAATTTCGATTGGACGAGATGCTGAATTTAAAATTATCGATTTAACACCACAACGAGGAAGACCAAAAATAATTTTTATGATGAAAAAAAGGAGATCTATTACATCTGAAAAGTGCAAGGACATGATGGATTTATTACGATATATAAAACTCCTGTTTATCATGAACATTTTAAAATGTTGAATACTGAATAAAATTCAATTTAATTATACTTACGTATAAACTGAAAATGTATAATTTCATTGAAATTCTTGATAAAATTTTTTTTAATGTTATATTTTCTACAAGAATATTCTTTGTTTTTATTCACTTTTTATCAAATGAATAAGTAATTATAAATTTTTGAATAGTATTTTGTTTTTATTATTATTAAAAAAGACTGATGTAACTGAAATATATTTTTAATTAAATGAACGTTTACAATATTTCATTAATTTTGAAAGTAAGGCAAATCAATTTAGTTATAACAGAACTCTTATTTTTTTTAGTCAGCATTGTAAACACTATTGGATTATAAACCTACATTATCTTGTACTACAAAATACAAAAAAAATCTATTAATACTTACCAATATTTTTAAATTTATTGAAAGGCAAACCTTTAAATATCTCGCAATAACAAAAAAAGGACTTGCCCCATTTTCAAAATAAAGGCTCATATGTTAAAGACATTTGATAAAAATTACAAAGCAAGACCAAAGATAGCGTAAAAATTTGATTAAGGAAATGCACGGGTTGTTGTATTTTTTATGGGATGTCGGAACGGGATTTAATGTAAGGGCAGTATGTCGTAGGATGTCCATTCTTAAAATTATTAAAGCGAAATGGTCGAAAAATTCCGAGAAAATCTTCTTCAAACTTCCGGCATGGCTTAGATTTTAGTATGTTGTCGCCTTGTTGAGTAACCTATCCGCGTATTTGGATTTGTATTGACAAGATAAAGTTGTCTTCTGTTCATTTTTTTAAAAAAAATTTAATAAAATTCTTTAAATAAAATTAAACATTTTGAAAATAGTTTTAATTTTTGTCATTAATTTTATAAACAAAAATAAATATTCATTCCCCTAATACTTGGAATATAATGATAATTTAATTTTTAAACTGTAAATTATATAATTTTGAAACGATAAAAATTATAAACTTATTAGTTATAAATTATTTAAATTATTATTGCTATCTTAAAATTGTTAAAAGTTTTCGATTTCTGTATTTTCAATGAATCCAAATTATTTGCTCCAATTTACAAAACCATGCTTGCCTCAGATATTTAAAAAAATCATCTGATAGTTTATTAAATAAAAAAAGCATTTTTTCTGAATGTGATAGTTAAAAGTAAATAATAGAAAGCATGTGTAAAGCTGATGAATGCGCAGGCAAGTGCATTAAATTTTAATGTTTATTCAAATCCAAACGAAATCTTGAAAAGTACAGATTTTTTTCAGAGACACAAATATTTATGCCGAAATCTATATGATCAATGTCATATAGATAACACCAAAAAATAATACGCTTCAGAATTCAAACCAAAAACTATTATCAAAATGCTTTAGAAAAAACTTTTAAAAACAACAACAAGAAAAAAAATACTAATCAAGTATAAAACACAACTAAATTCATTCTTGCAATCCTGTTTATCTAGAAATTCGGAGAAACGAGCCAGTTCTTCTTGGATTTTATTATAATTGGAGTGTTCCTTATTCAATATGATGTAGATAATTAGACAAAATATTCTAAGACTCAATGATTGAGTCTAGTAATGAGTAACATATCAATTAAAAATATTTGTAAATTATTAATGTAAATAAAAAAAATATATTGAAAAAAATAAAAAGATACATTCATATTTATTTTTCTGTTTAAAATTTAATTTATAATTCAAGTATTAGAAGTATTTATTTTTGAATAAAAATGAGTAACATAACAATTAATATATCCTCATTATAAATTAATAATAAATAATTCTGAAATTATTATTATTGGTTATCCTTACTTCTAAACTCTTTAATTTAAATAATATTTGGAAAAAATTTAAATGATCGCTGTACCGCGGTACCAAAACCTGACCTCGCGGATGTGAATCCACTTGACGACTGTGCTGATGGATTGATTATTCAATAGAGTAGGTCTTCTTACTATAGTATAATTCATGGCAAATTATAGAAGTCTATTATATGTCTGTCACTCTGTCCGTCTGTCTGTCTATTTTGTGAACACTGTAACTGAAATGGTCTTGATATAGACAGATGAAATCTGATATGTGGCCTTTACACCATATTTTTCAGTTTGTTCAAGTACAAGAGAATTACAAAACACACAGAGCTAGTCGGCAAATATTTGGTACACAGATTTAAAATCTGCAGATATGCATCAAAGTTAGAACAAATCCGTCGGGGGAGGGGGGTTGATCGTCTGTCTGTACTTTTCATATAAGCAAATGCAATGATTCAAAAATGGAGTTGATAAAGAAAACTTTTTGTGCACAGTGTTATCATCTAAATTCATAGATTATAATCATATTTTGAATCAGATGAATCAAAGGATTGATCAGTTGTTAGTCTGTAATTTTGTCTGTATATAAACACGATATCTCAAAATGAAATAATGTAGATAAGCAAAATTCTGTATGTTAATATGGTATAAAAATTGTAATTTTACGTCATATTTCTCTTCAAGCGATTGAAAAAAGGCATCCAAAATGCATATTTTCTTTTCTTTACTATACTAAAATGCAAAAAAAAGTCTTTATAGAAACAAGTTTAAACTAACATTGAAAACAAAATAATATGTGATTAAAAGAAAAGAAATGCTTCGTGAAAAAAAAAAAATTATATCTTCTCTGTGAACAAAACACTAAAAGTGCATGAACGATATAATACATTCTTGTTCTAATAAACAAATTCTTTAAAGCGAGAATAAGTTTATGTACTTGAACTAAACACAACTTCACTTCTCCCCAAAACACATTACATTTCTATGGCATTAATTTGTAGATTCTTACAGTAAAATTAATATATTTCGACATTACTTTATCGACCCTCAGACAATAAAGTCCTTTATTGCATTATATGTTGACGATATTTATATATTCTAAAGGTTCATTAAGAATGAAACTGCTGCAACTTCCTCAACTATTTCATTTTGGATAACAGAAAATGAATTTCCAGTAAGTTAAATAAATATTTCTTGTTTGGTTGACACAGAAGCACACTTAAATGAATATGTTCAGTTAATTTTAAAAATAGTGGAGTGGAGTGGAATTTGGCGTTTATTGGCGCAAGAACCATATCTGACTATACTGCGCCAGACACATGGTATTTAAAAATAGTGCATAGAATATATATATATATATGCAAAATAGTTATTATATCATTTGTTTTCATTTTTTCCATCTTAATTGTTTTCCTCAAAAATTAATATGAATTATTTTCAGCTTTAAGCTAAACTTAAAGTATTGCAAAATAAAGGGAATTTTGTTTCAGGACTGTTTATGAACTTTTTTTATAATTACAGATTTGATTCTGTCTCATTTTCACATTTGTAAATAAAATTGCACGATTATGATTGTTCTGAATTGTTTTTTAATATCTTTCATTCAGGTTATATGGGATTTTATCTCATTTAATCTCTCTGTTTTATTTTTAATCAATAAAAACCGTATATCATTGTCAGCATTTCGTTTTTGCGTGAACTCTTTTTGATAGAACGCAACCTCTTTCATTTTTTGTTGCTTTCATCAGTGTCAATCTTTTCTTTTTAGACATTGTTATACATCTCTATTCAGTTATCGAAAAACAACAGATGGAATTCACACATTACTCGGGATTTAGTTACAATTCGTCAAGAGATACAGAGTAAAATGAATTGTCATAGTTTATTTCTTCCAGAAATTTTTATCGATTTCATTTTGAATTGGCAAATGCCGCTGAATATCTGATTTCTATTTTTATTTATTATTCAATTTAAAACAAGAAATGTTATAATACTGATTATGTAACCCATTAGTTTTCTGGATTAAAATGAATTGTCAGACTATCAGTTGACAAATATTGTTCTCATAGAAAATTTAGGCTTTCATCTATTGAGGAGGAAGAACATACTTGCTTGCTCTAGATTATATTATTGTTGTTACCTAGATTCGAAAGGAAATGTCAAATTATAGTTCTTTATTTCAGAGTTTTACGAAATAATCTCTGTGGCAGTAAATCCAAAATTCTACCACAAATTATCATCTACTTTTGTTTTTTCTGCTTGTAAGTGATTTAATCAGTTCTATAGACGTAGGTATTCTCTGATAATTATTACCTGAGAGTTGTCTTTTTAAACATTATTTCCCAGCAAATGTTTTTTTTAAATACTACAAATGAAGCAATTTTTAACTGCATGATTAAACAAGTACTCTAGCTAAAAAAAGCAATCCTTTTTATTTTAATAAAAAATTAGTATGTATTGCATTCAGGTTTGCTTAAAATATTGAAATTTTTTAACACTTTAGAACTACATGTATGAATATGTCATTATATCTAAGACTTTCCAAAATCTTATTTTTCTTCATTGGTGTTTCTTTTTTTATTCTTTTAAATATTTTATTCAACGTAGTTTGAAATGTGGTATTAATTGACACCACCGTTTAAGCCCAAATGCTTTACTCTTGCTAGTGGTCCAATTGAATTCCCAATTCTCCGTAAGAAAATTGCTCTGGTATGGCTGGATTCTTTTTTCCTTTTTGTCTCATATCCTCACCATTGAACTGCTCATTTGCTGTAAGAATCACGTTTTCTTTCCCTGAATATATTTCCCTAGTTGTTCCGTGGCTAATGTATAGGGAAAATGAGACAAGATAAAGGTGAAAAAGACAACTATAGGGAATATTCTTCTTGGAGACTTTAACGTTGATTTCTTAGGAATATGATCTTATTCTTCTTTAATTGATCATTATGAGGTTAGAGCAGCTTGATGTTAATTTATCGGAAAAGAAGTTTTTTAAGTTCTTATTTAATCTCTCATACCACAAAGAATTTTAACTGTGTAAAAAAAATCGACGTTACTATAAATAGTTGTGCTTATCTTATATTGTTTAAATGAAAATTTAAATGAATTAGTGTTGTTTGTTTATTTTAAAACTATGTATACTGCTTATCATTATTTTATTTTGTTTGACTCAATTTCAAATAATTATTTTCTTCATCTAAACATGGTTCATCTCATATATTTCAAGAAAAAAATTTAAATGAGAAAATGAATCGCCTATATGAAAACTGATAAAAAATTTTATGCCGGCAGTTCGTTTAATTCTGTATTTAAAATACGAGGAAGTAAAAGTATTACAAATAGTACAAGAAGTTTTAGTCTTGTCAATAGTTTTAAATATCATATTTGATTATAATTGAAAAAGCATTAAGATTCATTTTATCCTAATTGGAAATGAAGAACTTCGCATGGGTTGGTTATTTTTACACCATTACAAGAATGTGTTACAAGTTGGAAAATCGCGACCAAATAAATGTGAGTTTTATACATTTCATTCTTGGCTTTATTGCACTGAGGTTATCTTTTAGTATTAAACAGAAGACGCTGCACAACTTTGGGATTGAATATTCTTGATTTTTTTCCATATCTTGTACTTTTTTTGAGATAGGAATGCTAAGTTTGTGACTTGTCGCCATGTGGCGCTGTAACTGATATCATCGCAAATCGTATGGTTACTTTACTGTCGTTAGATACCAAATTTGATCTCTTTGAAACGACGAAACACATATAGGTGGTTCTTTTGTCTGGATACAACAAATGACCAGATACAATGATTCCAATGGCGAAGAGGATCTCCATATGGTGGTCAGGATGCACTTAATGATGTGCGAGGAAACAGCTAACGTTACATCCAGCCGGAATGCCGATTATTAAGTGAGGGAAACGGGGAACGTTACAGCCATTTGAAGTCGTCGTCAGATTGACTTTCTGACCCTTTAGG
This sequence comes from Argiope bruennichi, assembly GCF_947563725.1. Classification (NCBI taxonomy): domain Eukaryota; kingdom Metazoa; phylum Arthropoda; class Arachnida; order Araneae; family Araneidae; genus Argiope; species Argiope bruennichi. The sequence goes on from NC_079153.1 coordinate 121,833,684, forward strand.
GAGATTAAGCAGAACAAAACATGAATAATCATTGTTCGGGTTGTATGATGGGAGCTCTAAAATTTCCTAAATGGATTTTTGAAGTTCAGTCCGGAAATTTTAGAACAACAGGTAAAACCTACTCCTGGCTGAAACTGTGAAAACCTCAGATTTTCACTGTTTTGGCACGCACATAAAGAGGTTAATCAGAGGTGGTCAGAAGTTTGACTCTGTCAACTACTTCAAATGGGCACTAAAATATCAGCTTTGAGTTGCCAAAATGAGCTTTACTGCCTTGTATGTGCTATTTTTTTGTTAGATTAAGCAAGATATTTTGGAGATCTTTATATTAACTTTACTTGCAAGTTTAAATCTATATATATTTGAATATAAGAAAAATGCAAATAATAAGTGAGATCCTACAATAAAACACGGAATGAATTTATAAAATTAGTATTTATTGAAATACATATCAACAACAGTTGTAATAACACAAAATACTCTGCATATTGCTATAATATGACGATTTCCCACCGCAATCTAAATATCTTGCAATATCGTAAAAATAGTATAATTTTCTTTTATGACACTGGAAAGTTCAACTCGTTGACTCAAACAGTTTTAATTGATAATTATGGCTTTTATATTTGCGGTCGAATTCAGTAAGAAGGCGTTTAATAGTAAATTAACCGTTATCTGGGAAGTGGGGTATCTCAGACCTCTAAGGATGGACTTTCAGTCAACTCTATTATATTTTTAGCTCACAGAATAGATTGGCCATGTCTTCTTGTTTCGTGACCTTAACTACATGTGCACTTTTAAAAATATTTCAGCCATTTCTTTGCGCGATGTTTCTGAGACAGGCCCTCCCTTTTAGTGTTCCAGTGTTATATAAGGCTTAGCAGATGGCTCTAAAACTTCGTCCTCCATCCAACTTACTGATCTCCTTATGAAGCAGAGCTCCAGAGACTTTTAAATGAAACAGAAAGTGATTTTAGTGATGAGGATACATGTACAGAAGATTTTTTCGATGAAAGTTTGCATTCAACTGATTCTGATATGTATGTTCAAATATAATTTATTTTTCTAATGATACTTTATCTTGAAAAATTTATGAAATATATTAATATACCAAGAGAAATATCTACAGAATTTACAGGTTGGTTTTTATACTAGTACTTAACCTGTGTGCTTAAAATGCCCTCGAAAGAATGATGTCGATAAAAAAAGGACCAATTTTACCCATTGTCATTTTTTTTCACATAATTGTTGAATTTTCTATTACATTGTTTTCTATGTATATACCTTTGTATATTGGAAAAATAAATATGATTTTAAAAGTAAAAAAGTAATATTTTTTTTTCGAAAATATTATTTGTTGTAACATGTAACAATATATGTTCCAACGCAATTACTTTTTTTAATGATAATATATTTTGAAAATTTTCTAAAACATATTTATATATATAAAAAATATCTGCAGAATATATTGGTTGATTTTCAAACTAATACTTTTATTAGAAAATTTAATTTGATTGTAAAGAAACTGCCACACCTCCCCAGTTAAATCCTAAATTTCACCTCTCCATTAAGGGTTAAATGTAGTAAGGTATTTGGATAAATATGAATTGTTAGAAGAGATTAGGGAGCCAAAGAGGTTTCGAAAAATCTGGGAATATTCGAAGATGGGACAAAATTCTGATTTCCATTGGACTATTTTCTAGTGCTACACTCTTTTACAGCTTATTTCTAACTGGAAATTGGGTATACACTACTTCTACTTTATATCATATTTCTGAAAATAAATCTGTGTCTCACTGGGCGTTTCTAAACTAGCCTATTTCTCTAACGTGGTTTACAGTACATGCTATTGCTGCACCTTAATACCATTCCGCTGGAGTTTCCCTGCTACCGAAAAAAGATTTGTTCAAAAAAGTTGGATATTTTATCCGGTTCAGAAATAAATTTACTTTTTTTTCCATCTTGAAATGGAGGAGGGGGAGGATGCATAAATGCTTAAATCTTCCATCCCCTGTGGTCGTTCAAGAGCATTTTTTATTCTGGAAGAATTCGTAGAGGGTGTAAAGAAAAAACAGGTAAGGGTTCAGAGTAAAAAGAAAATCTGAAAAAGTCCCTCTCAGCAAAAAAATTTCAGAGCAACTATCTTTGGTGGGAAAAATTGCTAGATTTATAAGATTACAAAATCTGTTTTGCTATCGTCTTCTATTTCATTCTTATGGATGATATATTTGAAAGACATGGATTGCTTTGATTTCTTTTTTTTATTTCCTAAAGGAAGTTTTTCTCACTTAACTGTCATATTTCATTCTGTATATTGTTCTATACCTTCAAATGATCAGTTTTTGGAAATATTCTGTAATGAATTCCTAAATATTCGTAGGATTGCAATAGTTTTTCAGTTATAGTTTCCACAATTCAAACAGTTGTATGATTTATTGATCCATTCCATTGCTTCCTACAAGAAAAGTGGATCAGATGCAGAACTTAAAAGAATATTTCTTTGAAATGATATTATTGAGATATAAAAAAGCTTATCTCCAAATTTAGATATTATATCTCTTAAAAATGTCATAAAATTAATTTGACTTTTTTCTTATCTTTATCTTCAATATTTCTTTCTTGACCGACTGGAATAAATAATAAATGGATGGAACTTGATAGCTCAGAGAGTTATGCATGATAATTGAGAGATTTTTTTTCTTATAGTTGAGATTTTTAATTTTAGATTTTATCTTTGGTCAATTATTAACCACCAGAAATCTGTTTTTTTTTTAATTCTACAATCCTCAACAAATAGAGCTTTTGGATTCCAGGATTCCATAAAAAATTTACTTTAGAAAATATCAATACCTTTTAAAAGGACCAGTACCAGTTTATAATGATAGAATTAAGAATAATATGGACTAAAAAAATTTGGACTTCGGTAAAATAAATGTGTCTTGTCTTTTGCATTTAAATGTAACTTCAGGGTCGTAATTCAGTAAATACTAGATTACTAATACCAGAATTGCAATGTTTTAGAGGGAGCAAAAATTGTACAACGTGTTAGAATATTGATAAAAGTTTAATATAAAGCTAATCAGATTGTTTATAAAAACTTTATTATAAACTGTTGATTTGTGCAGTATATATTTTTTGCAATACATAAGAAAATGTATTAGTTTTGCAAGTTATTGTTTATAGTAAAAATTAAAAATGAGATCCTAAGTAATAACTAAATATTCTTGGATATAACGGTAAACATCATAAATAATGAGTTTGTTTGCAATAGATGGGTAATTTGTCACATATATTAATTAGTACATATAATAATCCATGGTGAAGGTCAATTAAAAGGACGAATAAAGCAAATATATAGAACAATAAAGCGACAATAATGAATTCGTCGATAAAATTCACAATATTTTATAAAGGAAACTATTCAGAAACTAAAAACATTGAATCAAAACTATTTGAAATCTTCTCCCCGAAAATTCAACTGTTAATGTCAATCAACTATTAATGTCACCTACTTTATGAATGAGAAAAAGAAACTTTACATATATGGATATATTTTTAATAATAGAGAGTACGAACTCAAATTTGAAATTTTTAACGAACATAAATTACTTGTTTGATCAAAGAATTCTTTAATTTTTTCAAAAAATTTAAATGAGTGTCTAGTAATTTTATGGCATCTAATAATCTTACTAAATTATCGGAATTAAAACGAAAAAAGTCTTTAAAATCCTTTAATATCACAAAAATCAGACATTTTTGTTTTAAAATGCAGGGCAGCTTTATTCCCTTATTAAAAAAATATTCAGATTATAAAAAGAGATTAAAAAAAAGAGAGAGAACAAAAACAATTTTCCACAGAGTTTATATCTTTTTTTTTTTTCGTCATCTTTATTAACCGATCGAATAAAATCATTTCGGAAAAAGTGTCAGATTTCTCAAGTGATGATAAATCTTTTCTTTTGGGAAGAAATAGCTCTCTGGTTCACAATATATTCCTTCCTGTTGAAAAGGAAAACTTTTGTATGACTGGTGAGCATTGAAATGAAGACTTCTGTGACACTAGAGTGCGTCTGGATATGGAAATAAACTCAGACGTTTTAAAGCAGATTTGATTGCATGAGACAAAATGAAAATATGAAATGATTTAAATTTTAAATGGAGGAGCAGTCAAGTTTTGATACGGCCCATGGATTTTTTTTATACAGGAAATATTCAAATATATATTTTTATGGGGAAACTTTCAAAACCTAAACAATCAAATAATGTTTATTGAGGAAGAAATTTGTTTTAAATCTTTATACAAGACTTGACACTGTCGTCAGAATATTTATTGCTCATTAAAAATATTAAAAAATATATATATTGTTTACAAATTATTCTTTGTATTTAAGTAAAATAAATTGAATAGTAATTGTGGTTAGGAAATTGAATTAAATCATATTTTGTTCATCATGCGTTCCGTAATTTTCCACAACAATTTCAAAATGTAAACGTTTTGACAAAATATGCCTTTTTACACACACACACACACACGCACGCACACACACACACACACACACACACACACACACACACACACACACACACACACACACACACACACACACACACACACACACACACACACACACACACACACACACAATTAAATAATAAACAAAAGTTGTGAAAAAATTATAAAAAGTTATAAAAAGTTGTGAAAATAAATAGTTGTGAAAAGCAAAGAGAAATAGTTTTTGATCCTTCAACAAAGTTTCTTTTGAAAAGACTTTCTCGTGTAAATTTTTTTTGACAGTTATTGGAACAAATAATGTATAGCTTGATATTTGCAGTCTTATATTGCTCTGACATTTCTTTTTGTTTATAAAACTTGATGCATAAAATAAACAGATGAAGATTATAAAATATTTTAGCTGCAAAAGTCTAATTTTAGAATCTCAGTTTACATTTAAGGATATTTTATATCTTTTTTTATTCCGTTATTTGTTAATGTAATTTTAGACATCATTATTTAGTAATGTTTCATTTTGAAACTTTTCTTTCTAATGGATGTTGAATCTACTTCTATATAATTATTATCCTGAATAAGCTTTCGCTAGTTTCAAAATCCTAAAATGAATACCAAATGGATTATTTTACTATATATATATGTGTGTGTGTGTGTGTGTGTGGCTGCTTACTTTTGTGATAACTGAAATTAATTAGACAAGATTCCATAAAATCAATTGAAGTCTATTGATTTCATTAATAAGCGCAAAAACCAAGAAAATTAAATTTATTTCCCTGGTTATGTAATATTTATATTGACTGATTTGTAAAATGAACCATTAAATAAATTTATTTGATTCTTATATATCCAAACAAGTATTATAAACGTATTTTTAAGGGAAAAGTTAGCTCTGATTTAAATGTTTGATGAAAAATATCACAAACTGTTGCAACTACTTAAGATTCCTCTCCCGCTATTCTTTGACACTATATTGTTGTTGTTGTTTCTAATGGCACTTGCCACTGTCAAGCTAGATGAAGAAATCAGCGATTTTAAGCCGAGGGTGCGTCTCTTTTAGTAGCGCCAACTAGGGCCAAGAGTACGTCTTAGTTATTCACGCATCACATTCGCTTGCACAGACCCTTTTTACAGGGAGAGGGCACATTCACACATCCCACAGATAGAACAGATGAAGAATAACCATGCCCGAACCGGGACTCGAACCCAGGCAGCCCACATCACGGTGAAGACGCTCCACCCCTTTGCGAGGACGCCGGCTTGACGCTTTATAAAGAAATATTTCGTTCTGAAGCATACATACTTTCTAAATGTGTGTTCAAGCCCAGAGACAGTTATTTACCTTATTATATCGATTACTGCCCTTTCTTCGGCAGGGTTTAAAATGTTGAGCATTTGATACCATCTGGTAAAAAATAATTAATTTCTCTCATTTTTAATCTGCAGTATGGACTATTTAATTCTTTATTCTGATTCTGAACGATTCAGCATTTTGTATATGCCTTTAAATTATTTTTGAAAATATAAATGATGCGTCTGCTTACTTTAGACATTAGGAACTTCTCTCTCTTTATATTCTAAGTTTATTTTGTATTTATTTAAACTGGGAATTCTGTTTTATTTTTCATTTATTATTTTGTATTTTCACACAGGCAATGTGTGAATTTTTTTTACATTGAAGGTTATATAATTCCATTTCCATGTGCTGTTTTTATCCATATTATCAATTACTGAATTTTTGTATTCTTTGTATTCATATCCGACATTCGTATGCGATTCTAAGTGTTTATTTCTTTTCAAAATTCCTTTAGCTATTTCTTGAATATATCTTTCTTTCTGTAAGTATTACCTTATAACTTTACAACCTGTATAAGCAAATAATCCATCTACGTCTTTGTGTTTATTTTTACCACGATTAATTCCACTCGGACAGACTTCCAAATGAATTTCGTTAAAAATTAGATAAAAATCTAGATTTAAAAACCACATATTAAGTATTATTTCTCTAGCTCGAGATGTTTTTGACTTATAGTGTTTACAGATCGACAGACAGACAAACACTATTCCAAAAATGTATGTTTTCGCATTCAGTGCAAGCTGAAACATGAAAATTCTTCAAAATCTCGAATTTGAAAAATTCTGAAGGATACAATTTTTTTTTGTTTGTCTATTTCTTATACGGAAAAAGAATTGGCACTTAATTATCTCTTGTAAACCTCATTTCAAACCAGAAAGAATTTATTACGGTATGCTACAATATATTATTTATTATGGAAATACTTTCAATTTTGACTCGCCTTCCTCCTGTAAGCTTACTAGAACCAATAAATCCTTTTCTTCAATGCGGTCGTCACTCACACTTTGCCTGAGATAACCTTAAAAAGATTCCTATTTCACGCTGAGTGACGTCACAAAATGTCACCAGTCTGGAGGAAGACAAAATAGACGCGGGTGTTTTTGCGTCTGAAGCCACCAACCGTTTGAATGAAAGTGTATAACATGTCTATGAGGATGCTTTCCTGAATAAACTCTTTATTGAATTTGTACTATAGTGATTTTAATATAATTTTAATTAAATATTACATGATTTTATTAACTCTTTTATTCGGAACTAGCCGCCCCTGCCGACCAGTTGGTTCACTAAAACTTTTAATGGAATATTTTATGTAACTTGATCTTAACGACTTCTTCAGCAAAATATTTTTAAGCTTAAAAGTTTGATACACATATCATTTATATTGTTTTAGAAGATTTCTGCCATTCTATTAATTCTACTATGCGTTTATTTTATTTAATGTCAGCTCTTCTAAAATTAGCAAAAAATGGATATACTTTGGACATTAGCCTTTTAACCTAAGACAATATATATTTTGATATCTCTTTTCATGTTAATAGTATTTTAAATAAAAAAAAATCAGATTTTTTCCAGAATTAATTACATATATTGCTTGTTTTTACTGAAATTTCTTTGGCCAGTAATAATAATAGTAATAATTTGTGTATAGGACAGGATAGTAATGGACATTAAAAAAGCATTAAACAATATCTGCAAATTTAATAGTAACGTTTATCAGTAACGTTGGTGTTTTTCCAGAATTCTTATGTTGTTGTTATCGCTTTTGATGCATTTAATATTTGCTCAGTATTTTATAAAGCAATATTTCTTATTCTTATGATTCGTGGTGGAAAATGTACCTATTTTTTTATTGATTAAATGTAGAAAAATATTTATAGTGCAAAAAATTGCTATAATTAAACAAAAAATATTATTTAATATTAATTTTTTGGAAAAAAAGTTATGTGCATAATTTTTTTTGGAAGTTATCACGAAAAATTCCAGAAATTTCTTTATTATTAATTAATTAAATTTTAATTCACATTTTTCAAAAATTGCTCCGAGGTGCACATACTAACCATCCAAATTTTATGCCAAATTTTGTAGCTGTAAACCAAACTGTCTGTTTTTTTGAGTCGCAACACACGCACACAAAACACCTCTTTGTTATTAGTATTCTGTTAACTACCTAAAATTCTTTCGCCGATTTGATGGTCGATGCAAAAAACACAATCAGCAGGCCTCAGTAGAAATCAACGACGGCGTTTATTAAAAACATGAGTACACAGACGACAAATATATACAGCCGAGATGAGCATAGTAACACACAGCAGCACAGTACAACAAATTATATCCCACAAATAGTAATTGGTAACAATAACGACCATAGCACACAAAGCGGCCAGACAGAATTCAGCAGAAGAAGGGAATATTCGTAGCTTCACTCGAAGGCCTCTCCAAACGTCTGCAATTCTCCACATTCTCCTCGCTTTATCTCTATCCAACTTGTCGACTTACTACTAAACGACTGGCTGCTCCACACACGTAAAATCGTAAAATGGTCTTTTCAATGATTGAACTAACCGTGCTGGGAAGCAATGTCACAGATTTGTAACAATATGAAGCAAGTATTTTACTTATATACTCGTGATATTAAAATGCTTTTATCGCTACAAAATGCAAATATATTTTTTGCCATTTTTATATGAAAAAATAAAAATAAAATTGCTTCAAGAGAAAAGTTTTTGGTAGGAAACTCATCTTCTCTAAATTTTATTTGAATTGATAAAATAATGTCTTAGGTAGAAAATTAATATTCACTCAACTTTTGTTTATTGTTTTCGTGCTTATAAAATATTTAATATTTTGAAATACTTTATATATATTTTCTAATGAATATTTGATTAGATTTTCTGGCTTTCAAAAATGAATTATTTATTTCCCTTATTTTTCATATGTTCCTGTATAAATATATATTTTATATAAGATCAGCCTAAAGGGTAGTCTAGAATTTAATTATCTATTTACGATATTTATTGCATAAAAGTAGAGAAAACAGTAAAAGCGAATTTTAATATATCATAATCATCTGTCATAAAAATATGACTTCTGTCGAAGCCAATTTCTATTTATTTCACAGAAAAGAGAAATTTAAGTCAAATTATAAAAGAAGTTGAGCTGTTTATTTAAAATGATATCATGAAAAAAAATGTTTTGCTTTATCAGAAAAAATAAATAAATAAAAGTTAAAATTGAAAAACAATAAATACGTAAATAAAAATTAGTAAAAGGAAAATTTTATTACTTATGTAGCTTGCAGAAATATCTCTGGAATCTATAGAAATTTCCAGAAAATATAGTAACTTAATTACTAATATTTAAATAATTTTGCATAATTTTCATTAGAGAAATTTTTTTTTGCTACTCAAAAGGTTACATAAACAAAATTAGTTCATGGAGTTACTTTATAAACGGGTAACATCTGAAATGCAGTATTCTTTAAAAACACTATCTTCCTTTTATATTCGTCATCTAAATTCGTTATTCCGTATTTTCTGAAATTGGGTTCCAGAATATTATCCGACTGTGTTTAAGAGCATTATCCCAAAATAATGAGATCAAATCTTCAGAAACAGATGAAGATAGTTTGTCTCCAATAACTAGAAGTCAAGACAGATATCTCATCATCTGGGTTTCGAGCGATCCCGTGCAACTTTCTGCCAGATTTAATGTGTTAGAGTCAGAATCAATGCAGCATATCGGCTACTTTTAAATTAGTGGGCATTGAGTCAGATATTTGTTGGAATAAACGCGAATTCTCTTTCGAATATCATTTCTTTCCTTAATTAAAGCTATAAACTTTAGATGTTTAATTTATTTGTTAAAGTTTTCCGATTATAACTAAAAGGATCGAATGAATATCTAGCCTATAATTTAATTTGCCTATAAACTGAGTTTGATTAAAATTTGAAAATTGGATATTAAGTCATTAATCTGGAAATTGCTTTGTTGTAACTTGTTCGAGAGTTCAAGTACTGATGTGTTAATCAAAGTAGCATTTCTAGAATGAATGCTATAAAGATAAAGTCCGTAAGATCTTTTATTTAGTAACTGTCTGTGATATCTTTAAGAACTTATTACCTTCAGTCGGATTAATTTAACACTTCTTAATAAAATAAGATTGAGGGACTTATTATTTTGAATCAGTTAAATATCACTGCTATGATACTTAGAAAATCCATGTAGTATATATATATATATATATATATATATATATATATAGAGAGAGAGAGAGAGAGAGACAGAGACAAAGAGTGAGTGAAAGAGAGAGAGAGAGAATATCATATTGTCTGTTGTATGTTTTATCTATTTATAAGCTGTATTGTGAAGTACTGAAATTTCCATTTCAACTGTACCCAGCTAAACAATTTCTTAAGAATGAAACTGCATCAGTAGCTTCAGATGGGAGATTAGAATAATGCATGCACTACTCTCTATCTTGCAGAGACTTTTAATGGGGGGCAAACAACCTTTAGCTTTTGATCAATACTCTCATGCAATCAAAAAAATTTTCTCTCTGCAAGCTTGAAGGAAAAGCTAGATTCCATTACGTCTAAGTTACTATCTGCTAACATAAATTTGTTGATGTTAGAAACATTGAATATTAGGGTTTGAAAATTATTTTTAAGCCTTTAACTTTTAAGATATTGAAGTTATTGAAAGACTTAAAATCCAAAAGATGTTCATCTTAATGAGGCAGTAATTTGGCTAATTGGATTTATTTTTCTTATCTTCAACACTAAGAAATTATAGCGAAAATTTGAAAATATGAAATTTCAAACCCCACTATTCGCATCTGTTTTGATATAGATGGCCCATTTACGAATTCATCCGAAGTTTTTACATTTCTAACAACATATTACAGTTAACTCCAGTTTTCTGGACTCTGGAGTTTATCCAGTTAAACTCCAAACTCTATTCTAAATTACTCTTGTCTTTTTCGGAACATGGACAATGCGTGTTATATATATATATATATATATATATATATATATATATATATATATATATATATATATATATATATATATATATATATATATATATTCAAAGTTGGTTTAGTTGATACTCCACTTTCACAGGTAGTTTTCCTCATTTACCTTTTTTCTTGAATGCATTGCTTTTGACGATATAAAGAGTTGCATCTTCCAAAGTCATCGTTTTAGTGTTTACAAAACCGACTAAAAGCTACACCCAAGGCATTAAGTATTTTGTAATAAAAACAGATATATAATTGATTTTTACAAGAGTGTAAGCCAATTTTCATAGAGATAAACGATGAAAACTTATGAAAAATTGTGAACAGAAAATTTTTTTCCACAATTCAACAGATATAATTGTTTTTACAGAATAAATTGTTCAAAATTCTCCAAAAATTCCGAATTTTAAATTCAAATTAAATTAAAAAATCAGAATTTTATAAACTCCTATCCAGTTCACAGTAAAGATAAAATAGAGTTCCCAATACCAGGTTATTTTTTTTAATTACATACAAATATTCGAAAGAAGATCTCTCAATTCGTAAAGAACCGTCATAATTGACTAGTGAATTTGTTCTAGAATTGATGGGATGAAGTACAATGATTTCTCTAATTATAAATTTCATTTTTTTAAAATTCTTTATATTAATCCTATTATTTAGTGATGTCAGATATTAAAAAAGATATGAACAATCTCGAAGTTTTTAAATAATTTAAAATAAATTATTTTTTCTAATCTGTAATTGAGGACTTTAAAAAATGTATATGTAATCTGAATAGTTTGAATACTGATCAGATAATTTATATTAAAAATAGTTCATATATGCTTTATTATATAAAGCATATATTAGAAAAAAAGCATAGTTATATATTATGTTTAAATTAATTTTGAAAAAATGAGTAAAATTAAAGAGTTTCTTAGAAATGAAAATGGTAATATAAGATATTGTAAAAACTATTTTTGTACAATAATACGTTCCGAAATTGTTGAGGAAAAGCATAATACCATTATACTTTCTATTTCTTCTCTTTTAAGGGAATGTAGAATTTTTTCAGTGCAATAAATCTTTCTATGTACCAAGGAACATATTTTCAAGCTTTGGTCAGTTATGACAAAGGACATGGAATTTTATAAGATTCAAACCCAGACTTTCAATTTTTTAAATATAGATTATGATCTATGAAAGAGAAAATCCTAGAAAAGAGTGAATTCGTTACTGCAAAAGTCCAGTAAATGTAAATTGATATGAAAAAAAAATGTCTTATCTTTTTCTTTTTGTTTAATCTCTTGTTTATCTCTTCAAATATCTGATGCAAAAAACTTATTCAATATGACTTGTCAATATGAAAAAGTATATTTTTGCTGCTTTTAATTTCTTTGTCATTAGAGAAATGCAAAAAATATTATTGAGTAGATAAAATTTATAAAGATTTCAAACATTCTAAAAAAAACCTTAGTTAGATTGGAATTCGATTTAAAAGTAAATAAAGCACCATAATTTTGAATTATAAGAGTAAGCACATTTGTAATTCTGAATTAATTGGTATTTTCACATTTGAGAAAGATTTGGATTATTTGTAATCTATTAGTTACCTTACGTATTAAAATTAATTTTTAATGTCTTTTAAGATAATAAATAAAATATTTTAGCGCAAATTTCTTTCGTCTTTCTTGAATTTATTGAATCTATACATTAGACGAATTATTTTTATTTCTGTAATCTGAAATTTTAGAAGAACTGAAAATTGATCCTCTGCGCAGTGAATTTTATAAAACAAACCTCTTCTTCCGTGGGTGAAACCTTCTTAACCTTTTATCTCCCATTAGACTGTTTTATTGTATCAGCAGTTTTTGTAATATCATACGTGGTGGAATAGGACCACATTTCTAAATCTGTGGAAAATTTCTGAGGATTACATTTCTGAGTTATTGAGAAACGCTAGAATCTCGTTCCCAATTCCTTGTTGAAATCGTGCGAGAAATAGATATTTCGGAAATCTATCTATTCGTTACCTAAAAATAAACATTTTGCTATTAACGAAGTGTAAAATAAACTAATGCTTTTTTAAAATTCGTTTTAAACTCTATTAATCATATAACCATGGTCTGTAATTCTATACTTTACATTATCAAATTTTAATCCATAATAAGGAGAAATGAACTAATACTAGCCGTCTTTGGTGACCAGTTGATTCATTGACATACCAGTGAAATCTGAGTTTTAAATTGAAGTGACTGAAAGTGATTAAACTTCAATTAATTCAAAACCTTTTTTTTTTTTTTTTTGCTAAAGCCAAACATATATTTTAAAAATATGAATATAGAAAATAGAATTGTTCAGCATTTAAATCTCATATGCTGCACATAATATTTTGTATAATTAATTCAGTATTTCAAATTATTATTCAATAAATTTTTTCAGATTGGTAATAAAATTCAGTTTCTGGTTTTACTTTCAAAAGGATTTAAAATGCTTTAAGCAATAATACTTTATTTGGATTAGTGAATAAATGTACTTCTGAAAAAATTATTAGTCTAAATTTTACACATTCCTTTAATACTAATAAATCATATACAGTGAAATATTATTAAGACTGACTTTTAAATTAGAAAAAAAATCTAACTTCTGTGACCAAATTTGTCCAGTTATGAAGTTTTGAATATAATTTTTTAGACAATCAACAATTTCATAATTTCAAGTTCATAAATCCTCATGAAATTCCGAGCACTGATTGGCGTGTCTACTTTAAGACTCAATAAAGTGGTAAAAAATTGCGTTTTTCCTAGGATAGTTTTATTCAAATTTTTATAACTTGCACAGCTTTAGTCGCAATAGATTAAACCTTGCTTTTTATTTGATGCTCTTGATACTGATGATTGATTGATGATATTAAAATTTTTCATTGGCCATGATGTTTAAGTGATTTCTTATTCTTGAAAATTAACCTCAAGGTATTATAATCATGTAATTTTTTTAATTAAAGCAAATGATCAAATAAACTTAGAATAGTCATTATCTCCTCAGAAGCCTTTGCATTTTATCTGATACATAATAATCGTCCAATTTCTCAAAAATAATTACTTTAGTCCCATTTATCCATTTATTGAAAAATTTCAAATCATAGGTAAACATTTTTTCCTTGTGCTTTCTACATTCTTACTACAACTAAAATATTTTAATTAAACTTATAAGTAGATTTACTTGTTGTTCTTTAAAAAATCTTTTTGTTGTTTGTTTGTTTCTTATGGCACTTGCCACTGACAAGCCCACTGTTACTGAGCCTGAGGGGGAACGTCTCTTATTTTTTATAGCAGCGCCAACTAGGGCCAAGAGTACGACTTTGCCACTCACGCATCACTCATTCGCTTGCACAACCCATTTTTTCAGGAGGGCACATTCACACATCTCACAGATAGAACAACAGAAGAACAACCATGCCCAAACCGGGACTCGAACCCGGGACGCCCAGATCACGGGGAAGACGAGCTACCCCTATGCCAGGACGCCGGCAAAAATCTTTTTAATTTGTTTTAATAATATCCTATTATTTATCCGTTTTTCTAGTGATGAAAGTGAATCATACATCAATAAGGGTAGGTTAATGATTAACCAACGTATTTGCTAATACAACAACTCGTTTTCCTAGCATTTATACATAATATAACTTATACCATTTCGCTGAGAATACATTTTTGCATTCTAACCTTGGCTTATTTTTACTACTAGCTTTTTGACTGACAGTGGAATGTGTAAATCTACTTTCTTTTTCAATATATAATTTCTTTTCTCCAATTCCATCTCATTCTTTCATTGCTGTTCCTCATATTCTTTCTTTCAGCAATGTTCTTTAATTTCTTCTTGGCGTCTATGTCCATTTTATTGGCGGCTTTCTTCTTTTCTTTCATTTATTATTATCTCCAACCATTCTTTGGCGCATTCTTTAACATATTCTATGTTCATCAAAAACATATTTTTCAAAAACATATTTTTCAAACCATTCATTTTATGACTGTCATTTATATTTCCTATCATTGATTCAGCCAATAGTTTTCAGCCGCATTTCTTTGTATTATCCTTACACTCATTTTAATTTCAGACTCATAGAATCTGATATTTAAATGTTTTTTGTAGTAATAGTTTAGAAGTAATTATTAGCTTTGACAATTTATTTGATGATAATAACTTTTTACAAAGTAGACCGAACTTTCTGGAAAAATTTCTGATACTTATTCGACTTTCATCTAATGTTTGAATTAATTACTTTTTTCTGAGCCAAACACGGAAACAAATAAAATCACCAATAGATTTACTTAATGAGTTTTCCTAATTACTTTCAAGACTTCGTAGCCCCATATGAGAAATTGTTATTTTGAAAACACATCAAACAGATGTGATTGTGCTTCCTATACATTCTTAACAATGTATAGGAAGCATAATTGTTTAAAGACTTCCTAAGAATAACAACGGTTGATGCAAAAATCGTTATTATTCTTGCATGCATTGAAGAAATAGGTATATAAAGAAACTCATGTTGTAAATATTTATTAAAAGAATAATTTTACTTCATACAAATATATGAAATTTTTTTCCCTTCAGTCATATAATTGAACATCATCACTGTGTTTTTCCGCATTCCATTATGTATTTTTTAAATGTTGCCATCGCATATATTTCAAATATGATAATAAAATAAAAATGTAAACACGTACTTGAGGTTACTCAGATTGGGTTTGGGAAAGCATCTGACTTCATTTAGTTGGTTACGTACCTTTTCTCATATCGCACCCCGTAGAGCAGGTTGTATTCTTTTGGTACAGATACTAGACCATCCTTTGGATTTCCATTTTTACTCTGAGAAATTGCAGTGTTTTAACAGAATTTTTTTTTGAGGAATTTAGACGTTGATGAAGTTTGGGCTGGCTCTGTCACTTGGGTTCGAGCTACTATGCTTGAATAAAATTCCACTGAATTAGTGCTTGAGCGTCCTCATTCATGAAGTTGTTAGGAATTTTAATTTTTAAAGAGTGTTATTTTTCCAGTTTGGGTCTTCCTTGATCTCAAATAGATTCCACAGACAGATAATTACAGGATTGTCTGAAATTCCGCAGCGCCTAGACAGGTTGTGATCTGAAGCATCATGTTTCATTGCTGCAGCTTCTTGAGCACTTAAATGAATACATATTATACATATTAGTTTTTATGTAAAAAATAGGATAACTTTCATTTCAGTTTAAATAGGCTTCAAACTGATGGGCATGGATTTTATTTTTAGCTTATGTGGGTCGTTGAGTAGTGAATATGAACCTGTAATCAGCAGGTTTAAATCTTATGTGGTATCTTTTATGTAAGCATATTTCTTATGTTTATTATTTATGTCTCTATTGTGTCTTATTCAACGACTTATTGTGTGGAGGTTTCACCACTAAATAAACTTTAAGAAAATTTAGAATTTCCTTAACTTTTCGAAGATGATTAGGTGATCCATGATGTCTAAATCAGAACAATTTAGGTTCATCTAACTTGCCTTATCATTCCATTTTCTAGGCGAAAATTATAAGCAACACTGACAACTGCCATGATCACAACTCTTTAAGTAGTATGCTATAATTTCTTGCCTATCGGTGAAATTTTAAATTTTGTTGACTTTCTAAGCAGGAACAAAATAATCTGCGAAGTCAAAAGTTTCTTGAGAATTTTAATTAAAAGATCAAAGTTTGCTTAGAATGTCGAATGTGACTCATGAAACTCGCAAGAAGTAAGTACAAAGACTGTTCTATATCCTTTCACTAATGACACAGGGATTAGAATTCTGGAAAATGACTTCCTTTCAAGTTCTATATTTACTCAAAACATACGAACCTCTAGAATGTTCTGCCTGTAATCAGCAAGGAACAAGTGTTTACGTGTTCTTCATTTATATCCTCCTCTCAAACAAAGGATACGATTTCTCCCCAGAAAATGAGTGACTAATTCCAGTGTGAGCACACGCAATTTTACAAATTTCTTGAAGATAAAATTTCAAAATCGATGTCTGACATGGCTATATAAAACAAGAGGGCAATTTTAACCCTTATCGTGGCAAGATTGCTTTTTTGAAGAAAAGCAAGAAAAAAAATGTATATAGATAGCTTATTTTATATTATATATATATATTTTTTTTAATATTTTATATTTTTTTATATTTTATATATATTTTTTTTTAATATTTTATATTTTTTATATTTTATATATATATTTTTTTAATATTTTATATTTTTTATATTTTATATATATATTTTTTATATTTTATATATATATTTTTTAATATTTTATATTTTTAATATTTTATATATATTTTTATTTTATAGTGGTAGTATATTTTTATAAAGTTGTATGTATGGAATACTATACAAAATGAACATAAGGGTTAAGATATTGTTTTGCGTGCTTTCAATACATTTATAAAAATGCAATTAGGACACTTAGCTTTTAAGAAACCTGGATACTCATATCTATTAGAACAAAAATTGGCGTTCGGTCGATACGAATCGTCTTTCAAATGAAGATTTTTATCAAATTTTAAATCAAATCTGACACAGAGTTGGCCGTTGGTCATATATGTTTCTCTTGCATGTAAACACAATAATTCATAAATGAAACCAACGATTTACTTCAATGGAATTCGGTTACAATGGTTACAGTGCCAAAAAGGAATGCAAAGTTTTGGGCATAGTTGCTTTGTAAAATGAATAGAATTCTCAATTTCAGCCTCATAAAATAGAGAAGCTTTCATGATTAAAGAGACGTATAATGTGTAAAGTAACCGTATAAGGTTTGAAAAGTCTAAGCCTCAGACGAATCATTTTTAAAACTATAATTATTAACTAATCTATAAATTATTGCTTTTTCACAAAATAAATTTTTTCAACCTTCTGAAGCCAAAGTAAAAATTCTTTTCATTGGAATCGCATGTAATTTTATATTTCAATGTGTACAAATATTACACATCTGTTCAGTTTATTTTTATTTGTACCTTAACACTTAATAATTCTTATCTAAAACTTAATAATTTTATATCTAACGTTATTTATAATGAAAATTATAATTTATTTTTATGGTTTCAAGATTCCCGAATTAAATATTTTTTAATATGAAAATTTTGTTTTAAGTTTATTAAGATGAAAATTTCGCTATTATTATCGAACCTATACTCATATATTACGATAGTTTTGGAATCTCTCTTTTCTGAACGTACCAGTTTGTAAACTTCAAGATTATCACATTACAATTATTCCATTTTCATATTCCCTTTTCATTTAGAATGAGGTATATAGTACTTTAAAATAAAATAAAAAAAGAAATCCTGTTGATTTATAGTAATAGAAATTCATTTTCTCTATCTGTACTAAATCTTGCATCATATATTCAATTGCAAGGACCTTTGTTCTTTACTTACAACTAAAGTTTTGGCCCGTTTAATTTTCGATAAAAAAGGAATTATTAATGCAATTTATCATTTAATTATACTTTGTCCTACGGGTGATATAAGCCAGCGATTTGTTTCTTTTCTTGCGGACTGCCATGCCATTAAACCGTCATAGTGTCACTCTCCTTCGGTAGATAATCTGTCGAGGCTCTAATCATGCAAATGATTTTTCTCTCCCTTTGATTAGCCCTTCCTTAGCAATGAATCCATTATTTAAATTAAAATTAGAGGGCATTAAACACTTTCCTGAATTTTCTCTAAAGTATCTATTTTTAGAATATTTTTTTGGTTTTTTTTCAAGCATGCAATAAAAAGTATATTTCCAATTTTTTATTAAATATTTTTTTTAATTTTTAAAAAAATAATTAATGCAATGGGAAAATATCTACGATAATCTGAAATGGAAAAAAGAACAATTTTTTAAAGTCTTTAATCAAAATTCCTGAATAGTGACTATTATTATTTAAAATATTATATATGATATTATATATAATTATTATATTGCATAGCATTGTGTTTATCATTATTATAAAAATTGTATTATTCTGTGGAAATAAAAATGTTATAGGTTAATTATACTTTTAAGCAAATTAAATTAAGATGCTAAAAGTATTTAAGTCTTCGTCTGAACGATGTAAAGAATACTGTCTTTTAATTTGTGTTTTATTTAATATACCATATTAATGCTTCGGAACAACTCAGGGAAGCATCATTTACAATTTAAAATATTGAATTTGTAAATTTTCCTAAATGTGTTTGAAAATAACTTAATCTAGTTTATGTAAGTGATTTTCGACACTATCTGTAATATGGTGGTGGATATTATAATATCCTTGAAGGAAAGAATTGATTATACAAGCTTTAACTAATATGGAAATTCACAAAAAGTGAAATAGCTTTCATACTGGTTGTATTAAAGAAAAAATATCCCACTTTCAGGTGTATAAAACATTCAAGAATATAAATGAATTTTCAAATACAAATATCTAGGTTATTTGCAGTTGGGTAGGATTTTTTTTACAAAAGATTCGTTTTTTAGAATAAAATGTGCCAATTGGATTATTTAAAAATTATAAAAACATACTACATGTAATAATTTGTTATAAAACAACAAAGTTGAGTGAAATGAAACTATGATTGAAAAAGTTACAAT
Organism: Argiope bruennichi; assembly: GCF_947563725.1. Taxonomy (NCBI): domain Eukaryota; kingdom Metazoa; phylum Arthropoda; class Arachnida; order Araneae; family Araneidae; genus Argiope; species Argiope bruennichi. The sequence goes on from NC_079153.1 coordinate 121,853,186, forward strand.
TCGTTTCTAGAATAATGATTATTCGACCAAATAATATTTTCCATTTCTTCTCTTTTCGATATAAAAACTATTTTCGTTTTCTTTTTAGTTGGAAGGAAGAAGGTGTTTGGCGACGGTTTCGTGATGTTATATATTATATTGCAGTTTTGAATCTCCTCAATGTGATCTCCCAATAAGAAAGCTACGTAAGTAAAATATCAATATTTGTGGACGAAATTAATAAAATAAACGTTGGTTTAATATATTGAATTAAAATCTAAGTTCTTACTAGAAAGATTGATGGCTATTCTTTCATTCATCTCAAGACCTATTTTGTGAAGCTACTTTTTTGTTAAAATTTATCAATATCTCTTTAATAAATATGAATATTCGACTTACTCTTATCATAATTTAATGATTTAAATGATTTAAAATGATCTGAGAATATCCTATGTGTATAAACGCATATTTATAAACGAATCCTTATAAATTATTCACACAATGGTAGAAATGTGAGCTTTTAAAGGGTGTGATTAATTTCCAAGATATTTCTTCTAAAATATTTTAGTATTTAAAAAAATTATAAATAAAATTATTGTTCGGTAACGGAATTTTTAGTGATACTTAATTTTGCTATGTATCTAAATATGTATTCATAAGACCTGAAAATAATTAATTTTTTTCTTTTATTATTACTCGAAATTTTTCTCGGATTGATATTAAATGTTTGAATTCCATAAGTGCATATATAGGAAGGAAACACCAAAACTTAAGGATTATTATTTCGTGGCAAATTTCATGTTGCGAAAGATTATATTTTTGATTTACAACCTTAAACGGAATCAAGTGCTCGTTTGGAATTTCTTTCAAACATCAATTATAGAAGCAATTCCTAATTTTCCTCAAAATATAATTTTTCAGTACATGCGACTTTTAATTTCTCAATGACAAGTTTTGAAAAAATAAAATAAATTAAAAATTCAAGAAATAACATTAAATAAATATAATTTATTACAAAATGTATAGATTTTTAACAAAATGAGATATATATACTTTTTTTCAGTAGATCAGTTAGTAGTAACTTTTTCAGCCGTGCCATAGAACAATAAATAATTCAGATAAAATTAGAATAGAAATATAACACTAAACATTTGAGCTTCTCTTATCTAACTTGAAATCTTACTATTTTTTTTCTATTTTTTGGTTTTCTATAGTAAAATGTACATAGTTATAATTGTATTTGAAATCACATCTTCAACGCAAAATTTGCTGCTCACTTGTCAATAAAATCTCATCTGAAACAATTTAAGTTATAAATTAAAATAATCACGATGCATTTTTCATCATTACTTTACTCTTGTGACTTAATTTATAATGTCACAAGAGTAAAGAATCGACTCGATAAAGAGAAATAAGCACAAGTTACGAGAATTCTAAAAGTATGTTTGGATTTTACCAATAATATGGATTCAGCCCTATATCTCAGTTTAGAATATCCTTCCATCTTTCAAATAAAGTGGTTTATAATGATGACGGATTTGAGACGGTGATCCAGTTTCATCATTATGTCTCTATTTCATTTTCTCCAATAATGCTTGAAAATAGAATTTCTATTGAAAATGCACTTTAAAGTGAATCATGATTATAGCTTCTCTTTCTTGAAGAACATTTGTCAAGTAAATTATTTTTTGCATTTGTATTTTCATCTTTTAATGTAAAATATTTAAGAAACCACATGCTTAAACAAAGACAGTAATTTGATTTTAATTACAAAATAATACATTGATTAATGCTTTTCATATTTGAAAATTGAAATGCAATTATAAATTGTAAAAATGGGATTACGTCATTTTCTTCCCATGCGGAGTAATTTGTGGCGACACAAGCACAAAAAAAAAAATATAATTTCTCGAATTATTCTGCATTACGTGACTCAAGACATTTTTCTTTCTAAAATAAATTTCGAAATGAAGCTAGCGCAGAAAATTTCTTTCATTGTATTCAAAATATTTTTAAATAATCCTCTGTTATTTCTCTCATGCGATTTCATTTATTAATTTTGTCAATTTTTTGACTCTATCTAACAATGTTTTCCTATTTCTAATTCGTGTCCATCTTCTATAAATTTCTTAGATTCTTTGACCATTTCTATCTCAAAATTCTTTTTATATCATTAGTTTCGCCACATTTAAGAATGCTCATATGCATAATAAACAGAACTAGTTATGAATAATAAAGCGAAGAAGCTTTAATATTAATCAAAATTAATTCTCCGAATCTTGAATATCACGCTGTGCTTTCATGAATGTTATCATAAATAACAAACTAATAGATTCAAGGGGAAAATAAAACTGCAAACACACACGCACAATCACACACACACACAAAAAAAATGAAATTATTGTAGTCGTCAAGAAATTTGTACTCCTAATTTGACGAATCTCCACAATTTGGAATCCCTGAAATCGAAAACACACAAAGGTGACATTGCGCCTGTCTGTGATAGAAATAACTCAAATTAGCTTTGGATTAGATTAATGGAATTTGATATGCGATATTTACACGAATTTCCAGATTCTTATCAAATTTTGAGTGAAATCCATTCAGAAGAAGTCTGCTTATCCGTGTACACGATAGCTATAAAACGCAGGAAGCTAGATAGATAAAATTAAGCATAAAAATTTAGCATTTAAAGTATAGAATCTATCATTTGAACCAACTCCTTCAAGGGATTGATTTTCTATCGGTGTGCCAATTATTAAATATCAATTATTAATGGCCAAAAATATCGCCAAAAATTACACGAAAGTTTTTGTAAAAATTTAAAAATAAGGCCAAAGTTCGATATATTTCATAGCTATTATCGGTTAATGTCAAGCAAAGTATTCACAATCTTTCAAAATATCCACAATTTTATGCAGTGGAATAGGGATAACACCTTTATTAGCCTGTAGTAGATTGTATGGTGAAATGTTTGAAGAAAACGCTCCTGCTGTTTTAACTCTATAGTTCATTGTAGCTGTGATATTTTCACTATTGCGTCAAATATTTAAATACCCCCCCCCGCCCTTTTCGTGGATATTATTCCCACAATAATGGTACAATGATGTTTATTTCCTAAATCATATTGATTTACCCAATAATATTATAACCAGAGAATGGCAAATGGTTAGTCCAAAATTTCACCATCATGTATTTTTAGTCAAGATCTTTTGTTATTTATTCTTTCCAAGAATGAAATCAATATATTAGCTGTGTAAAAAATATTGGCACTCCTTTACTATCCGGATCAAATAGGAAAATATGGATTTATAACGACTTAATGTTAGTTTTATATTGCTTATCATTCCACATTCTCATGAAACTTTCTTGCCATTACGAATGTTTACTATAAAAAAGCAATATTCTCTTCAAAAAGTAATTTTTCGTTGAAAGAGATTTATCTTAATATTTGTCGTCAAAGAATCTTTCAAAAAACAAACAAAAACAGTAGTCACCTAATATAAGCTTGCTTTTTATGCAGAAGCTTACATATATACTTCATTTCTGCTGTCTTTTTTTTTCTTTTGTAAGATTTGACATAATGTGTTTTATATATGCTATTTTCCTCAAGTATTATGGTTGTTTCATTGGAAAAAAATCGTAATATTGTCGGTTTCTGAATTGGAGCGGGAAAAATAGAAAAATAATTTTCATTTTCCTTTAAAAATAGTGCATTTGAAAGATTAATAAAACAATTATTTATGAACTTATTTTATGGAACTACCCATGCAACTTTATATTCTAAAATCTATTTTTTACGATATTTAAAATATAATAGGATGAAACTATGAATAAACTATTATTAAGAAAAGGAAACATATAATGTAAATAAATGATCATAATGTATATAATACAGGATAAAAATAAATGCGATTGAAATATCGTTTTTATGATAAAAAAAGATTAATCGAAAAAAATTATACATTTAAAAAAGTATTAACATTTTTTTCCTAATCATAAATATTATTAAAAAAATAAATGTTATTTTAAATATTATTTTTTTAACATTTCACATGAGAATTCTCCTCTACTTTTAACTTTTATACTTCTTAAACTTACGAATTAAATGAAGATACGTACCTTAGAATCAATGGTTTAATCTAAATTAACTATTAGAGATTTGTTTTGAATCGATTAGGAATATGTTATAAATTTATGCCAAATTTAGCTGTCAAAGAGGGCAATAAAATTCTGAATTACCATACGAAATCAAAATAAAGCAGTTTTGCGAACTGCAGTAAGCCTGATGTGCACACGTTTTACATATTTGGCATACCTTCAAGCCATTGCATATCAAATATAAATATTCAAATCTATACATCAATACTTTGCATTCAAGTTTTTGTGCTTTTCTGCCTGCTAAATCAAGCCAAGATGAAAGTCAACAATGCATCACTCAAATGTATTTTAAAATACCTTTGGGAATTTTGCTGGATATAAAAATAAATGCCATCGTCTATGGAAGTATAATGGCAGTTAGACGCTAGATGGCATGGCGCAATTATGTTCATCAAGTGACTCTGCATTCAAGCTTCTGCGCTTTTCTTTCCTAGCTAAATTGAGCCAATCTATGTTCGAGATGCAAGTCAAAAATGCAACACTCCAATATAGTTTAAAATTTTGCAGGAAATAAAATAACTATCTTCGTTGATTGAAGTATTATTGCAGTCAGACAATAAATGACTTGGCTTAATTATATTCGTGATGTGATTCTAGCGTCTCACGTATAAATTTTATGGATCTATCGATAATATAACGAATTAATTATAAAATTTAAAAATATCATAGTAAGAGACACATATTTAGAGAGAGGTGATGTCTTATTACAAATAAAAAAGTTCCATCTGCTACTATTTAATGAAACAATGTGAGAATGCGCAATAAAGAAAAGCCTATAATTGAATTTCAAAACAAAACAAATACTTTAAAAATGTACGCTTAAAAAAATCTTTTTTTATTAGAATGAGACAATGAATTTCTTATTAATAACTATTAAATATAGAGTGGTATCATCAAACGAGTTTTTTTAAGCTTTGAGTAAAGTTATTTTAAAACGTCATTTCAATCTCAAAAAATGGGTTTGAAAAAAAAAAAAAAAAAGGTGAAATTAAAAAAAAATACTTTATAGAAGGTTATTTTTCGAACATCTCTCTGAAAGGTAAATTATTTCTGAAGCAATGAAGAGAAGAGTTTGATATATTTTAATGCAGTGTTTAATTAAAGTTTAACCAAAGTACTTAACTTTGAGCACGAGTCTGTCAAGAATGCTAATTGACTTCGGTAATATGATGACACGTGACTGAAAAACATTCTGCTGGTAATCGATTTGCCGTCAAGAAAATATATCGATATTTTATGGCTGGAATGTTTCAAAAGTGATAAAAAGAAAGCGTTTCGTACCTACGAGCATTTAATTAAAAGCTGTTTTAGAGTTAAAAGACTCTATTATATCTGCGTAGCATATGATGGCGCTTTTATTGTGCAGCTACTGTAGAAAATATTTCTTTCTTTCTTTCTTTTTTCTTCATTAAAAATTGCCACAGCTGCTTTCAATCTTGAGTTCTGTTAGCGATTTTGTAAAGTGGTTTTAAAAAGGATTTGCTTTCACTTTTTGTTCATGTGATACACTTTAACTATGCCCTCGTCAATTTCGTTTCTGTTTCTTGCCAAAGCAAGATGATTATCATATAGAACCAACATCCGAATCACAGCTAAATATTTGTTACAGGAAATTTTTCTTGTGATCATGTGCTCTCCCACAGGATGGTACCTCATGCATAAGGATGATAACTTTCCGGTATGGTGGTTGGTTTTCGCTACCCTGGTGGCTACAAAATGGTGTAAGATAGCTGTCACCTCACCGACATGCCTTCATCGGGAGGGGCTACAATATGATCAGTGATATATGGCCTTTTGGACTCAACTTTATTTCCAGCTAATGAAGTCGCAGCGGTCCAGTCATTTGTATTTTTCCATGTGCCATAGGGGAGGGGCGGAAAAACACTTTGTGTCTGTGATTGTCAAAAAATGAGACTTATTTTAATATGCTTCTTTTGATTTAATAGTTTGATAGTCTTTCAACTTTTTTCTGTATTCCAAAAAATTTTCAATGCTCATATCGGAAAAAAAGAAAAGAAAAAAATAATAAATGCAGCTTTAAAAATTTTTTTTTAATTTTATATTATATCAAGTAATGATTTCCAATACGTTTTTTAAAAATTTCTTTGGTATTATTCCTTATTAGTTATGATACAAAAAAGATTAAGATAATCATAGCATAAATAGTTCATTCTTGACTGTCATGCTTTCTACTGGTAGAGATGGGAAAATGCGCCATTATTGGCAGGAAAAGGTTTTTATTTTATTCACATTTGTTTCGGTATATAAAGTACCATTTCTCTTAGAAACATAAAAATAATTTAAATAAATAATTTATATAAATAATTTTGTTCTATTTAAAAAACTATTTAATCATAAAATTGATATTTAGATTTAGAATGTTAAACTTTTTTGCTTTCATAATCGCTTTCGTATAATGTATCAATATTATATAATCTCCTATAAGACAAATTATCCTTCTTTTTTGGTTGCAAAATGTGTACTAACTTTTGCCCGTTTTTTGATTTACTTATATGGAACCATTATCTAACCAGTATTTCCTAGATTTCATTTGTTCCAAGTATGGGAAATAAAATTATTTTAAAATTAGTTAATAAATTTAATATAAAATTTTTTAATACACACTTTTTTCTTTTTTTGGATAAGTATAAAAAAGTTAATTGCTTGCTTATCTTTTCTCTGTTCACTCTCATTTTTTTGTAATAAATATTATGTATTCTGAGGCAATTTTTTTTCAAATTAATTACCACGTACCCTTACTAGTATGGGAACATTATTTAATTATAATAATCGAATAACTGGCAAATACTGAAAATATTAAAATTTTGTTTATACATTAAAAATAGACAGTTGTATAAAAATTCAGTCATCATGAACATGATACATAGATGAAAATTCAATGAAAAATTCTATATTTCCAAACAAGTGAAATAAAATGAAAGATATTGAAGAGGAAATTAAAACAAAAGATCAATCATCAATCTAGCCATCAGATCCAGCATATCTCAAAGTAAAGAAATATGTTAACCCTTTAAAGGGCCATTTTTTCTAGTCATATTATGTTAAAATATTTTTAGGCTTGAAATTAGAATAAGAAAAGGGATTCATTTAGCTTATTAGATAAATTTAATTTGATTGATTAATTAATTGGCTAATTAATAATTAAGTGACAAACCAAGACACATCTTTTTGTTTGAGATAAAGAACTGAGGCATCTAAGTTTCTGCCTTTCTAAAAAAAATTTGTCAGAACTTATGCCAACCTACATCATTTCATACAAAGATTGATAAATTTGGTGGGAAGTATACTTCCCACGGCCCTAGAAAGGGTTAAAGCAGGAAAATAAATTTTGTTTGATGGGGAATTTTTATCTTTTTCTTCATGAAAGTTGTCAAATTTAAACCTGATAATTCATAAAACTTGATGAATTTTTACGAATTTGTACGATTGCTTTTGATGTTCAAACTCGGAGAATTTGAGAAAAAATAGCTATGGAGAATGCTGTATTTATGATGATAGGAATCGAGATTTAGAGAAACTCTCTAAAATTTCTGTAATTTGTCAGTATATAAACAAATGTGATAATACGTACAGTTCTCACTTTGAAGTGTCGAACATGAAGTAAGCTCTCTAATTGCATTAATGAGGGCTATTGCATAGTTGCTTCTACCTGCCTTTCATGTTTTCTTATGAGATAATGTGTTTCTCTACGTAATCTAGCTTATTGAACTCTCAACGTAACTCAGCTAGTGATTGTCGTAACAATATTATCTATTCAGTTTCAGTTAAGGCATGTATACAACTATATAAATAAAATTGTCTATACATATAATGTCATTTTTATAGAAAACTTTTCTGGAATTATTGAAATTATTGCAACGATAGCATATTTATGCATGCATATAACAATTTAAAAGTTGGAATATTTTCTTAATTATAGATAAATATTTATGGAATTCAGAATCCAAAATTCCATTCAGAAATGATTTTATGACTTTTGAATAAAGATTTGGAAAATCAGTAGAATCAAGTAGACAGTATATGAGTTTAATTTTTTGTAACTTATTTTTCGTAGTGTTTTGGAAAGAAATTTTATTTTCTAAACTTTTTTCAAAAATAAATTTTCTAAACTTTTGAAACAGCAGCTTTATTACAAAATATATATACTGATCACATTTTTACCATATTAAAAAAGAAAAAAAAAATTTTTTGCATTATAAGTAGTGTTATTACTTATTTTTTGAATTGCATTGTATCTAGAGAGTTAGAAATATAAATTGTGGCATCTTTGTCACTACCTTTCACTTTCAAAGACACTCCTTATTTATAGTTATCTAGAGAAAACTATTAGAGAAAATACGATCCTGCTTATTGTACTTGCTCAGATAGCTGATTCCTTACTCTTATTTATTTACTGAAATTGTCAAGTGAAAAATACGTAAATTTTTTTGAAAACGAAAAATAAAATTGGACCATTACCAACCGCAGTTCCTTAGCATAGCTGTCAAAACAAATAAGATTCCTATTTTTCTTGGAAGAAATGAAAAAGATCTTTCTTGTTTGTAGATAAGTGCATACATATGTCTAAGTAAGAAAAGAGAAGTATATCGCATCAGGCAGAAAAATACTCAATTCCAATTTCGATTTTCGAAATGGCGTTTCGCTAACTTAGTCCCAAGACTAAAATGGCCATCTTCCTTTCCAGCGTAATGGAGTTTTGTTTAAAATAAAATACGACGTTTTAACTTTAAATGTGGCATTACTTATCATACAGAATAAATATTTGCCTGCCACTGATTCCTACTGGCAAATGTCAAACCTTTCAAGTACCTCTCAGTCTTTGGAAATATCAAATATTAAAATTATATTTGATGACCATTTTTTCCCCATTTGAATACTTTATACATTCAGAAGTGGATTTGCAAGCTTTTTTAAAAAGATGATGTGATATTTTTTAAAGGAAGTTATTTTAGATCTAAATTGCTTTAATAGAGATGATTAATATTTCTCTTTTTCTAACAAATATAAACCATATTAAGATAACTAGTATCCACTCTTATATTTAGATAACTAGTGTCCAATAGCTAATTTCTAAGCTGTTAGAGATATGTCGTTCCATTTGAAAAAAAAATGCTTTAAAAGACATAAAGAATGATATTTTATGTTGTTTGAGTCAATAAATGTATCACAAAAAGTTACCAAATTTAACTTTTAATAGAATTCCTAGATCTTATCAATCATATTAAGTAAAATATTCTTGAGATTGTGAAATTTCAAATAAAAGAAATTCCATTCTTCTGTAACTAAACCTGGTCCATTTATGAAATTTGAAAATGACTATTTTAGACGAATTCGGATCAAGGCTTTGAATTCATCTGAATTCGAAGTTTTGAGTCAAATCTTAAGGGATGGTTCTCAAATTAAAATTATGTACCGTTGTAATAATTTTTCAAACTGTTTCTTAAATTTGCAATACAGCCCCTATTTAGGTTACAAAGTCATAACTCATCGGTCAATTTCGATCATAAGACGTTGGAATGTTTCTGTCGCATGATTTAGAGTATCATTTTTTTTTCACAAAATATGGCTGATAGAATTTGGATATCCAATGTATAAAAAGTTAGATTTCAAACCTTTTTCAAAAATAAATTTTATGACTCAAAAAAGATAAAAAAAATTTTTTGTCATTTAAAAGTATTACCATGTCTTATCTAAGTTCAATATAAAGAATATGCTATTTACTAATAAGTTGTTAAAAGGCTGCTCCTGGCTAGGAGAAAGGTCCTTACACGGGCAGGGTGGGAGTTTAGAAAAAAAAACACATCCTTTGAAGGAGTGAAATTTTCTCTATGTATCAAATACATTCTTTGTTGCTGTTGCTGTTGTGGAGCAGAAATAAATTTGCAAATTTAGATTAATTCTTCGTTCATGAAATCGATATTCCAGTTTTGTCCTACACTAGCTATTATGTGACTTCAATCCAAGGCATCTCTCAAGGTGAATTTAATTTATGTCCTTTTCTGGAGCTTTTACGTTTTCACCATTGTATAGCTTTAGGAGAGCATACTTTTATTTAAAATGAAGCTTTTATTTGAAATGAACCTAAAATTATATGAAACAAATCCCAGAATTCTGCACTCAGTTAATTTTATATTTTTAGGCTCATCGTATGATTTTATTTAATGCAAAATGTTTACAAATAAACAGACAATAAACAAACAATAGATATGGTCAGTAAGTATGAAAAGAAAAAAAAAAATAAAGCAGCTTTTAACATAATAGGCTCGACTTTTAATAGATATAAGGACTATAGCCCTTAAAAACAAAAATGTCTTACTAAGATTTGTTATCCGAATGAGAAAAAAATTTCCACTCTTTTTCCAGTTTAGTTTAGTTATATTAACGTCCCGCTTGAAGCAACACTAAGGCTATTTTGGGACGGACCTCGTAATTTTGAACCGCATTCAGATGACGAGGATGATACCTGAGCTGGCAGCCCCCTCTCCACACCACACCACACCAGCGGGAGGACGTTTGGTCAGGACGGATTTAACGTGCAACAGACCCCCTTACACGACGGTTCTTCGATGGAATCGGGTCTCGAACCTGAAACCCACTTTTTTTTCCAAATAAAAGTACTATAAATTTGAAACATTATGGTTATAAAACTGCTATAAAGATGTAAATATGTAAAATTGTTAAACATATCAAAATAAATAAGTTTCTTTCAAAATTTTGCAGATAGGATATATGAAACATTTCACGAAACCTACGATAAAAAAAAAACACATCCGTAATTCTCCAGTTCCTTACTATTCAATGCTTCAGCCCATCATGTTGTGGCCCTTCTATATTGTTTTCGAGATGAGATAAAAATTTGCTGAATTGAATATATGCTGCTTAAAAATATTACGTAATGAAAAAAATCTACAACGTCTGTAAATTCAACAGGTTCGGTGTAGTGGGTGTATGATTAAACAGATGTTAGGCTCAATCACAAATAAAGACGTTTATTCAACACAAAGGCATTTCAAAACAGAGAAGATAATACAGACTACTCGTGTATACTCAGCTGAGACGTGTACAAGAACAACACCTACTATAAACAGTTTCATACTAGTAGCTAATTGGTAGTAAAAAACCTTAGAAGCACACAGCGGTCAGACAAAACTTAACAGGAAGAGAGATTTCACGCAACTATTCACGTCCTTTCAAACGTCTCCTATTCACTGCTATCTCCTCTCTTTAGTTGTACCCAACTGCCTACTATCTACTGTATCCATTATATGACTAGCTACTCAGTACACAAATGGATGCTGCGGCAATATTTGATTTCAATATCCGGAACATTCTGAATACTAATACTTTACAATATTTAATACTTCTCACTCATCGCTTGAGCTTCATTCAACTCATTCAATGCTTATCTTCGCTCAACTAGTTCTTCGCTTGCGCTTCACTCAACAGACCTCAATACTGGCTCTTCGCTCAACTGATTCTGCGCTTGCGCTGCTTAATTTATTCCTGTTCGGTTTCCCTTTTTATAGTTTCTGAAGCTGAATTCTGCTTCCTAATGACGATAGGACCAGTAGGAAGTGATTAAATTTCTAAAAACAATCGAGATACCAATCTTCCTAATGTTCTGTCACCGAAATTCCTGTTTATTCTAGAATCTTTCCTTTTGTTGCTAAATAATCACCAAGTTTGTCACTATGAATGGGGCCATTGATCTCTCATCAGTTCAGCATCTATCAAAGTTGAATGTCAAACTATCTTTCTTACGATAAAACTAACTGCTCTGGGAAGAGACATTATAAATTCACAACAATTATTATCTCTAATTATGTAAAGATGTATTCTTATGAAATTACTTAGTATAGAAATTTTGCAAGAAATTGTTAAAAAAATTTTTTAAAGAATAAATATTACCCATGAAAGTTATGGAGAATTGGATTTTCTTGGTTATTTTATTATTAATGCGCAAAACAATTCGTAGAAAACTTTTTTACCTAATGAAACGTAATTTTTTGTTAGAATAAGTATGTTAAACAAAAAGTTCTTCTTAAAGCCTTACATTGATTAAGAATTAAGAGAAACTTATTTTAATCAGTATATTCTTTATGAATAACTTTTTGAGAAAACGAGAAAAAGGTTTGAGATATGCAAAGAATAAAGACACTTTTTTAAGTCACGCATTCTTTTCCATTTTCGGACGAATACTTTTTTTCAATACAATGAGACAATTTTAATGCTCAAAACACCACGTTCATCTATTTTTTTCATACGCTGTGATTCCGAAAACAAAATTTCCTTGAATTATTTTGCTTCGGCATCTCTTAAAAAAATATCGAAGAGCCGAAAGCTGTAATATCCCTTTTTTTTATTGTTAGGGATGAAAACTACCCTGCACGAGGATCCACTGGTGCCGAAAATTAAATTTCTTTCGTCGTGGAAACAAACTTTTCGAAAAATTCATGAATACGAATTTCGGCCCCATATATCAAAATATTTTTTGTTTGCTCGTAAATTCATCAAAAGGATAAGAGCCCTGAACACCGTCTTTAGTTTGAATATCCGAAGCGCAAATTGGAAGAACTTAATGAATGCATACACTGAAAACTGAATAAAAAAAAGAAAGAAATTCAGTGTTTAAAAATTTTTTTCTTTGTTCGAAGTGAAAATGAAAAATAAAAAGGGGATTTTATTAAATTTTATTCTTAAGGATCGAAATCTTTGTTTATTTTAATTAGTCGTTGCTAAATCTCACGAATTGTTGAATTTGTTGCCCTCTTTTCACGAAATTATCTATCTATCTATATATATATGTGTGTGTGTGTGTGTGTGTGTCTATGTGTAATATGTCTTAATCTAATTTAAATCCTAATTAATTTCCTAATTTTTAAATTTTTATTTTAATTCAGCCTATATTAACTTCATTCTTAAATGTTCTCTCATTTACTGATCCCTTTACCACTTTTCTATTTAATTACTTTTAACACGCGCTCTAGAAAACTGCTGAATTCAGCAGATTCGCACCCTCTGAGTGGAGAGATAAAAATTCTTGATGCTTACCACATTCTTTTGAAGATACTTAAATTTCCCTTTCCTGAGTATGCACGTTTGAAAGAAATCCCTATCAGAATCTCACAGTAAAAACCATTGAAGGGAAAATTTCGGTCTCTTTTGCTCTTGTATCGCGATATAAACAGACGTCAACCACCCTTAATGAAATAAATCGATTTTTAAAATTTCAGAAGTTATTTATATTCGGCCACGCAACTGCTCAAATATGTTTACACACATATATATTTCAAATTTAAAAAAAAATCTTTTCCCCCAAATTCTGCTGCATATGTAGGATTGTTCTGTAAAACGTAATTAAACTCTTATTTCTTCTATCACTGCAGCCAAATATTCAAATCATAAGTACTCATTTCCTTCTAACATTGGCTATTTCATTTTGAAAGTTCTGTTGTCAGCAACCTCATGTTCCACAGCCTTAAGTGAAAGTGATTATTTGCAAGGAATAATTATGAATATTCTCCCGAGATTGTTATTAATGGATTTTTCGCCTCATTCTTCTTGGCTGTTTTCCATCGCAAAATGTCCGCACTCAAGTTACAAGACCCTAGAACAAGATGGAATAGTGTAGTACGTGTACTAACTATGTGTTCTCGGGTACATTTTGCTGCCGTAATCTATCTTGTGGATTCTAATTAATGCTTAGTCTTGTTCTTGGGAGTATATGTAAACCATGTCGTCGTTTTGCAATTTATTAAGCAAACTATTTCCCGTTTATTTTGTAAATAGCTCTTGGGAACAACACTGGATAAAGTTTTCCAACTAATTTTCTTTAAATTCCGTTTATGTTTTCACTAACACAATAGTTGATTTCACTAAATCTTCTTAAGAGTACCAAAAATAAGGTTTTAAACTTAAATTGAACTTTTTAAACGAAAGGTAAAAAATGTCGCTTTTGTCAACTAGACTTAGTTTGGTTAATATATTATTCTTTTATTCCCTATATCTGAAATTAAGAGAATATTTTTTTTTTCATTTTTATATTTAAAAGTTATAGTGAATCTAGTTAAAGTTTATGGGCCTCAAAATTTATAAAGGAAACAAAATCGATGAAAATATAATTCATGAAAAATATATGTACTCTATGATAACTACGAAAAAAATCTAGGAAATCTGCCTTTACGTAATCTATGAAAAAATATGTATTTACTTACTCAAGAAAGAAAAAAAAATCTAAATTTATCTTGCTGAAGCGATTTTATTGAAAATGCCGCTGCAGGCAGATATCTAGCCTTAATCTTAAAAATTATTTGACACAATGTGACTGTGCAAAAGAAAATTTTCTTTAATAATAGCAATGTAAAGTAAGTTAATTAATAGTACTAATAGATTTTACTGATTAAAGTTACTATTTAAATATATTTTTGCGTGATAAAGTCTTTTGTAACCTGAATAAATTTTATGCGGATTCATACTTTTTTTTTATTGAAATTTTAATTTTAAATAAATATTACCATTTTGCAAGAAAGAAATGATTATTAGCGCTGCTTTCCCGTGATCTGGGCTTCCAGGTTCGCATCCCGGTCCGGGCATGGTTGTCCTATTGTGTTCTATCTGTTAGGTGTGGGAATGTGTCCCCCTGTAAAATGGGATTGTGCAAGCGAATATGACGCATGAAGTGACCTTAGTTGGCGCTACTGAAAAAACAAGAGACGCTCACTCGGCTTAAATCGCTGACAGATAACTGTCAGTGGGCTTGTAAAGTGGCATTAAGTTACAAAACAACAACAGAAATTATTAAAAATGGAGAAAAATGGCGATTGCTGTTATTTTCTTCAATTTATTCAATTACATTTCTATTAAATATAATATTAATTTTCTATTTAACATAATATAAATTATATTAAATATATTATAAACTCTATTAAATATAATAATTTCTATTAAATAAATTTTAGTTGAATATTAGAACTACGTAACATTTATCTCCAACTGTAATAAAATGAATGTGTGTTGGACCTTTACAGGTAAACTTCAAGTCATTTGACCTAAAGCTTCCAAATTTGGCACAAATATACTTTAGAGGATTGAAATGTGCACCTAAAGCACGTTTTTTGAAGTTTATTAATTAGAATTTAAATAAACTAAAAAAAAGCTAGATTTTGATGTTTTTTAAATGTAACTTCTTAGTTAATTAACTTTTAAACAGGTTTTTAAGGATATTTTGCAACAATATATTAATTATTGTGAATGAAATTAAAATTATTTTCATCGTTTCATAAAATATTTGATCGTATCATTTTTCTTCTATTGTTGAAAGCTAAAGAAGAAATAATATCTTTAAGATCTATGAAATTTACAGAGCAAGCAAAATGAATAAATAAATTAAATAAATAAACGTTGCTATAACGCTAAATAAATAAATGAAGAGATGAAGCAGATATAATAACGCTATGTTGTTATAGATATAGCTTTCATTGTTAAAGTTCATATATACAATAAAAAAAAAGACATGTGCAAAACTGTTAAAATAAGACAGGTTTGACATCTCTCAAATTGGTGAAATGATGGAAGCTTTATCTAAACGATTTAACTGAAATTAAATATACTACATAACTCTTGAGAACTATCTGGTCGTCAAAGGGTACTAATAATAAATAAAAATAACTGTTAAGCAATTTTTGGGATTATTTAAAAAAGAGGACCTTTAAAGGGACCTTTAAGAGGACCTTTAAATTATTTATTTTAACAGATTTTTTTTTGGAAATAATTTCTTCATTTTCGCATTAAATGGCCCCACGTGCAACTTATGCCCAAAAAGCAATTAAGTTTGCAACGAGTCATCGACACGCTTTCACTACACCGTGATTTATTATTCTGATCGGCAAATCGGCTTGCTACCAGCGCGTCGTAACAAACTTGTGAAATTCCTGATGTAATCTTGGTTAGAAATCTGCATCCAGTTAATTGCATCGTAGTGGGAACGAATTAAACTGTAATCATAATTTTCGGAACATGAAATTGACTGCATTAAATGGGGACAAGTATGCGTTAAAATTATTTACATTATTTTTAGTTAAGGCAAGTTTTTAACATGTGTGGAAAATAATGCAGTTGGAGGATTTCCTCAAATGTGTAAAATCTAATTATTAGATAAGGGTTATTTTATTATTAATTGCTACAGGAATCGAATCTGCTATTTAGCGAAATAATAAAAGCGAAAAAAAAAACACGACCTTTTTCCAAAATCCGAAGTTTTAAAAATAACTACCATTGTGAAAGAAAATGGTGAAAATTGTGTGTGTAGGTCCCCAAAGACATTTTTAATTTTGTATAATTTATTGGTTACATGATAAAACATGTTTAGTTTTTGTTTGCAAGATAAGTGGCCTGCCAAGGTAAGTTTTGTAATTGTGGTGCAGTGGCCTGTTTTTAAGGTATCGGCTCTACTAACCACTGTGCTGATTCTACGAAAGGCTTCTACTAATAATATGGGGCATACTAAGTTTTTCGGGACCAAATTTCTCTCTCTTTCTTCTCCACCCACACAGGTTTGGAGCGGAAATTTTGACTAGGTGCATCAGTTCAGATGCCATCCTCGTCATCTAACTTCGGTTCAAAACTTTGAGGTCCATCCCAAAACAGCCGTGGTATTGATTTAAAAAGATACATTAATATAGCTAAACTGATATCTAACTTGCAATAGTGGACCAAAAATCCATAAAAATGAATGTTAAGAATGTTAACTGACATTTAGGCTGTTAATTCTATGTGATCATAATTTTGAATATTTGTTGAATTATATGTTTCTGCAACTTAGTATGCACTGCTTAGCATATGGATGTAAAAAAAAAATTCTATTTCTGGAAAATAGTTCCGTTCTTCCTCTATTGCCAAAAATTTAAATCAAAGTCTTATTTAATTCTTTAAATTATGTTGTTCATACAGAAACGTTGATTACATCTGTATATCTACTAATAATAAAAGAAAATGTATGTGTTTCGACACTCTACAGGACAGACTGTTAGAATCTAGAATAATTAGAATACCACATTAGTTACAGGTTTACTTTGGAAAGCAGAAATGTGCACCTTTAAAAGAACTGAATATAGAATTTTAATTAATTAAAAATTAAACAAAGTTTCGGAAGTTTTTTTTTTACATTATAACGACACAAAAATCAAAAAATTAGTATAAAAAATAATCGCTTCGATTATACTATTTTGTTGCCTTACAGTTATTTTTTAATATTTAATTTATTTTGATTTTGATTTTTCCATTACTGCTGATGAGATTATGAACACAAGGTTTACTGGGTTATTTTAGTTAGGTATCTGTTTAAAGAATGCTTTTAGTAAAATTTTTCGAATTTGGTTGTTCTTGCAAAGTAAGGAAACCTTTTAAAGTTATTTCATTTTCAAAAACTATGCATAGTGTTCTGTCTGGTGTGAAATCCTTCACCTCTTGACGGAACCGTGGAGGTGAATACGGCTATTTCAGCCGTGTACATATGTCCCTTATATTATCTTAATTTATTAATTTGTGATTATCTATTTTATCGTGTCGAAACTGCTTTTACATTTCTAATTCCAAAAACATATTATGTTATGTATAATTTACAACCAATTAAAGGATACATTTTAGTTTTTATCTACTTATTATTGTTACAAATAAAGTAGTTTCTATCTTATAAGGATTTAGCTAAATATCAGTGGAATAAACACTCTTAACAACGAAGCTAAGTAAGTATAAAAGGGATGTTCAGTGACGTGTTAAGTAAATTAGGCTCAATTTGCGAGAAAGACTTTCATGGTTTATTTGCCATGGGAATGCTTTCCTTTAGTGGTAATCTAATAGTTACGACTTTATTCAGAAATAACTTGCGAACATTTACAAATTGCAAAAGTTGATTCTCGAGAAAAATACATCAATTATTTTTGTTATTGTCCAAGTCACACGTATAGATCCTAAAGAGAATAAATTCGGTCATAAAATATTACTTCTCACAATTTAAATGAAGTATTCTTTAAATTTGGAATAATTTGTTTACCATCATTAACTTAAGAGCTGATGTTTATTCAGAGAATTCATTTGTAATGATATGGAAAAAAACATTACTTTTTATTCATGAAATAAGCATAATTTTATTCTATTTAAAATAAGATACTTTCATGAATGAGTTTTAAACTTTTAACAGAAAAAAAAGTTTTTACACTGTTTTGCCGGGAAAAGTTTCGAACTGGTATTATAAATACTGAGGAAACCAATTAATAGGTTTGATTCATATCAGTTACTGTTGCTGCTATCAGTTACTTGGATTGAACTCCAATTCAAACCAGGTAAGAGATCAGGGAATGAGGGGTGAAGTAGCTTCTGAGGGTAAGGACCCCTGAGCACCCGAGGGCAGAAGTTTGACTTTAGCTCATATGAAGATGCCACTCACACACTCAGAATCCTTTTCGCATGGGGACTCTTTCAAGCACCTCACAGTGTAGAGAATAAACATGCCCGAGCCACGACTCGAACCCGGGACGCCCAGATGTCGGGGAAGACGCGCTACCTTTAGACCAGGACGCCAACCGTAAATCATACCTTCCGTACCCTTTTGGAAATCAAGAAATGACAAAAATTGATTTAAATTTTTTTAATTAATTTTTTTCACTTGGTATAAATAGCATTAATTTACTATCCTCAACCTCTTAAGAGTAAAAAATTTCTTGTATAAAAATGGGTCTAAAATTTTCTGTTGAACGTACTTAGCAAAATAACGAAAAAAAAAAAAAATCGATATGCAATTTTTAATTACATCAATATTTTTAATAGTAAGGCTCCTAAAGTATAATAAATTATGCAGTTATGTGATGCTAGGTGAAACTACGACACAATAATTTTACATAATCTTACAATTATTAAGTAGTCCTCTTTCGGGAAACTACTATTTGAGAAACTGAAATTACTTAATTGAGAGAAAAAGCTCTCTATCTTAAAATGAATCCTTAATGAAACTGGAATTATTTCTTTTTTCATTAAGATAGGAAAACAGTGCCACAAAATTTTCACCGAACGAAATAAAGTAGAAAACGCTTTATTTTTTTGTCCTAAATCGAAAAATAGCATACCATTCGAGACGTTTCTACCTTAAAGGCACATGATAGAAACTTTCTACCTCCGCCTTCAGGCAGACATACTTTTCTCATTCTTTCCTTGGCAGTAAAACAAGCAATCGGAAACTCTGCTCACAACTTAAGCCTGCTTTCTTTCGTTTCTCCCTCAATTAGTTCAGATGTCATAAGGCCTGCCATTTTGTTTGGATTTGATGTCGACATACCTTAGCTCCAGGCATATCTTCCTTTGAATTGAGCTCTTTGTTTAACCGAGTCTGAGAAGATGTTGTGAGATAAAATTTATTTTAATTAGGTTGCTATTAAGGAATGTATATTGAATCTAAAATAGAGTATTAGTATACTTCAGAAATATAGTACAAAGTGTTGTAAAGTAAATAGGGTTCATCCCATGGAAAGGAATGTGGCAATTTTAGGCATGAATATCAAATCATTGGCTATAATGAATAGGCTGTGGAATAAAATTTATTTGTTGTATGTTACTATTAAGGAATGTGTATTAAGTTTAAATTGGAGCATTTTGTATACCTCGATAGCTCGATTTTGCCTGAAATTATCATTACATTAAAATGAGCTCATTTTGAATTGCTGAAGCGAAGCGAACTGAAAATTCTTACTTTTATTTCATTGATTCATTAACCCTCTCGTTCTCTTCCTCTCACAAACTTTTGCAATCCCTCTTCAAAATCACAATGACAGTTAATGTTCTTGAGGGGTTTATGTAAAAAATTACATCGATTGACTGATGACCATTAAAAAAAGATATATTCTGGAGCATCCATTGAGTGTTTTCAGAAAATGTCCCTGCCCCATCCCAATCCATCTGGGCGAACGTCTCTGACGAACAAAGTATACGCCTCGAGTATTCGATCAATCATACTTAACGAAAGATGGACGAATTTTTCAATGATATCCAAACAATCTCGGGCGTCCATCACAGTTTCATTGAAGGACGTTTGGGGCCTTTCACTACTGGGAGAATTAAAGACCCATTTTAAGCGATGTGGAAATGTGCATGTTCATCACTAATAATAATGAGCTAAATAATAGTCCCATTCTTCGAAAGTGGTTTATTTTTCATTTACTTCAGGTGATTGTACCTTTCGTTTTTGGATGAACTGCAAAATGAAAACTATCGGACTGATTCCTCTAATCATTTTTTTTTCAACTGATGAACTGTGCAACCTAAGTTCGGCTATCAAAACGATGGGTTTATTTTTATGTAACGTAAATCACAGATATCGAGTAAAGAGGCGCACAAAATGACTGATAACACAATTTCTGACCTTTTTAACTGATTCTGAAGCTGTCAAGAGAAGGTATTATTAAAGAGTCTCTAAGTAAATAGTTACATTCTTTGTGCCGGAATGCCAATTTTGAAAAATTACATTTTTTTCATCGTTGCACATTTTCGAACATGAATTGCTCTTCTGTATGCATATCCAGTTTTTTTTATAAAAAGATTCCATATCATGCACTTCTTGATAACTCTTTTATTTCTGTAATTATTCATATTCAAAGTATCTATTAACTTCTTCATTCAGGTTAATGAATTCTGTAAGACAAAGTATGCCCAGTAGTGATACAAATAAAATAAATATCACATAATCTTTTATACCCTTTTTATTAAATAGTTGAAGTTCCTATTTTATTTGTCATAACTTAATAAAACAGGGCACAATTTGCATGCATTGCATTTTTAAAACGTTGAAAAAAATATTTTTTTTATATTGCTTTATATATTTAATGCTTTATTTATTTAATCTTTTATCATATTTAAAAAAATACATTCAAGGCATTTGTACTATACAGATGATTTTGTAAGACATTCGAATTCAATATGGCGTATAGCCAGGGTAATAGCGTGTTCTATAGTAAAATGACTACGCTGACTTTATTGAGACAACTAACAGTGTCTTTAACGACAAAATAAGAAAATTACAAAAAAAAATAACTCAAAAAAATAAAGAACGACTCAAAAGTGAAATTAAAAGAATAAACTCTCTACTATAGTAAAAATATAAGAAAAAATTACTTTCAGTTACTTTTAAAATAATAGAGATAATTGGATTAAAATTATGAACTTTCTGTGACTTTAAAAAAAGGTTCGTTATCAAATTAAAAATGTCTTCTCCGGTATTATCATACAATTTTTTGCGCGTTTAGCAACGACAAAGTGAAATTTAAACTGCGAAGTAAAGAAAAAAAAAATATCTAAGAAATGCATTCGAGGGAGGAGAAATACTAGAAGATGCATTTTTCAATTTAGAACGAACCCTTTTTCAAATCCCTGAAAATTCATAATTTTCCAATAATCCCCAATATCTCCGTCAACTTTACAGATAATTATTGCTGTAGAGCTCACTGTGTTTTTAATGATATATGGTAAAGAGTGCATTTTGCTAACTGTAAATAGGGCCTTGATCGTCATGTGTGTACAAGAAATTATATTTCTACTCTTTCTCATCAACCTGTATCATTATTCTTGCGTTTATAGCCAAGTTGTTTAAATGTTCGCGAAACATGAATTACAATTTTTTTTTTCTTTAACAAATCAACATACTTATCGATTTTTTTTTAAAAAAAAAATAATGTTTTTTTCTGCAAAATGTTACAAAATTGTATTACCTTTTCCGCAGTAAAATAATATATATAAATAAATCACTAGGGTATTAACTACTTCCTTGAAAATGATTTAAATTTCTGTAACAAATTGATTTTATATTATGAATAATGCATTAGTGATATAACATTTAAAAATCAGTTTTAAACAGCTTGTAACTGGATGTATTAATTTCTTATATAAGTATAAATTAAAAAGAAATGTCTATACCATAAATCCCATATGATTCAAGAATGTAAGCCGTTGTTGATATTTGCAGCAGACAATCATCAATATGCGTTCATTTTTCAATTAAAATTAATTAAAGTTTTGAATGTAGAGAAAGGAATAAAATGATGAAACATGTAAATCGTTGAAAAGCGAATTTAGTATGATGTAATCAAATATTTATTAGCCTTTGAATTCTGATTAAAATCAGAATTTGATTTCAATGTAGCAACAAAAAAACAAAGTGAAAGAGACGTTATATCTATATAAAGCCGCCAATAATTGTCATAGCTGAAATTTGAATTTCATAAATGAAAGTTCCATACTATCGAAGTAAAATGAATTTTAAATAACTTGCACCTCATATATATTAATGAAATTTCGTATAAATTATCTCAGAAAATAAAAATAAAATGTTTATTATAAAGGGAATGCATTATTAAGTATATTCATAATAATAAATTAAATAATAAAGAAAAATATTTCACCACTAAGGTCTGAGAAGTTACATTAAATAACATTTTTGCTTAGATATGTATTCAGAATAACAATATCATCCTTATTTTCTATTAAGCATACTTTTAAATTTTATTTCATTTTAAAGCTATTAGAATCATTCTGAAGATCAAATATTCACCAAAACATTATTACCAAACCAAACAGTTATTATTAAATTCATAGTTATATTTATAAATGCATGAAACAAAAACTAAAGAGAAAGTATTCTCTTCGAAACTTTCTCTTATATTCTCTCTCAAGTTGTCTTTGGCGAATATCTGCTTCGCCAGAGATATTGGATGTATTTAATTTCAGTTAAACCGTTCACTTAATCAATGGTGCGAGGTGAATATTACCATTTTTAAAAGTGTATCTGGGCCGAATTTCGTAGCTATATGTCAAATGGTATGGCTTCTACTGTGTCAAAAACTACACACATGCAGTCATCTTTATACTTAAATAGATATAAAATTGCTATCCTCCTCCGCAACACCACATAAAAATATCGACCTTGGATCAATATTTATCGATTTCGATTATCGGTCGTGAAGTCCATTAATGCTTAGATATTTATTTTTTGAATCCCGCACATCATGTATGAGTTGTTTGCTTCGTAGTATATTAAAGAAAATCGGCACTTGTGTGCTGTTAACAGCGTGCTATCTCCGAACATTCTCCACTACAGAGTCTATTAGTTTGCCATCTTACTTACCCACAAGGGAACTATGCATACACAAAAACATTTGAGTATGCCTTTTGGAAGCATTATTTTTGCCATTGAAAACCAAATTTGACAAAACGCTATAATTTTACTAATACGCCAAATTTAATTTATTTAATTCATTGCACTTTTTAATAATTGCGTTCACATGCATGTAAAAATACAGACTGTCTGAGAGTCAGTCCTTCGTTTCAAAATTTGATGAGGATGCAATTTTTATATGATAAAACTAAGTGTCTTCTTTTATAACTGCTAATATTTTGTTAAATTTTAATCTCTTAAGAAGTTGCTATGAGAGAATAGAATCTCCGTGATTCTTCGATGATGAATTATGTTCACTCAGATTTCAATTCTATTGTTGCATGGGATTCAAAGAAATGTTTGCTTACATACACTTAACACTGACTCTAAAAGTGATTTTTTTTATCCAAATTCTTTAGAGTAATAATTAATTTGTTTGAAACATACTATGAGTTGAATAAAAAAAAATATATACTTCTTAGAAGTATGTCTTCTTTACATTTTCTTATATGCATAAAGAGTAATCAGCTATAGACACAGTGGCTAATCTATACTTATATAAAGCTCAATGTGTGTATGTGCATTGGCGCTCTACAGGCCAGACCGTTTGGCCTACAGCTACCAAATTTGATACATGTGTACCTTGGAGGTCGGAAATGTGCACCTGGGGTTCCTTTTTTTGAATTTTTAATTATAATTTTAACTATTAATTAAAAACTAACTTTCCCGCCAAAAAATCTTATCATTTTCCCCACCGCCAAATGAGTAAGGGTTCAGTTTATTTTTTTTGCCAACAGTAATGAGGCTAGGCTTAACATTTTTCGACCGATTATTTCAAACGATTCTGTTTATTTTCTTAATGTTTGATGCATTTAAAATTAAAAATTGTTAATTAATTGATCCTTCAGATTCATTCTGAAGTA
The DNA here is from genome assembly GCF_947563725.1 of Argiope bruennichi. Lineage (NCBI taxonomy): Eukaryota > Metazoa > Arthropoda > Arachnida > Araneae > Araneidae > Argiope > Argiope bruennichi. Next base: position 121,877,462 of record NC_079153.1, read on the forward strand.
CTTTTGAATTAAAATAAAACAAAAAAAAAGGAAATGAAAAAAAAATTTAATCTGCATAGCGTTACCCCAACTGGCGTAGAAAAATTCACGCATTTTCATTACCATAACTGGCGTTGAAAATTCACGCATGCGCATTGTGTTCTGATTGTTGACAACGGATACGGAAGTTTTGAAGGCTTAATTTGTTTTCGAATGTTTATTTTAAACGATTCTGTTTATTTTCTTAGAGTTTCATGCATTTAATACTAAACATTGTTAATGAATTGATCTGTTCATGATGAATCCGAGAAAATCTTGTAGAAAACTTCTTGAGATATTACATAAATTAAGAAAGGTATTCTTTAGTGCTCATAAGGTTTAGTTTAAATACTCAGCGACTCTGTTTTCAGTACTCATATTTTTTAAAAAATGCTTTGTTTGAGTAAAAAATTTTCTTATATTAATTGCAATTTCACCATTTCCACTTTAATTTAAAGCATAAATTCTACGGGAGCTAAAAGAAAATTAGAGAGATTACGTTATGGTTGAAGGCCTTTATAATATTATGAATGAATTATATGACTATCAAAATTTGTAGTTTTAAAATATTTTGATGAAGAAGCTATTAAAATAGAAGTTACATAAAATATTAATTATTAAAATTTTAACGAGCATTAAGATTGGTGAACCGGCTGGTCGCCAACGGCGGCTAGTATAGAAATAAAGCAAAGAAGATTTTCTCTTCATCAAAACCTTTTAATCATAAAGACACATATTCGCGATTTTACACATCCCCGACTATTTTCTTAAATTGATAGTCTGAATATAAACATTATACTACAAAATAAAGTAAATGGTTTAAAATTCGCAGTAATAATTTAATAATTTACTTAGCCTTTTCATTTGATAATACTAAACTCTTTGCATCGCATTCATTTTTATCAAACGATGCCACACCGATGCTCCCAGCGGACATACTATAGGTTATTCAAATAGTTTCCTCGTGAACTTTGCAACAATGTCGTGTTGCATTTCAGTTGCATCACTGGAGAGCACGAATTATAATCCTAGAAATGCTCAATTTGGTTTCAAAATGTCATTTTTGATCGCATGTGATTCACTAATGCACAATTGGAAGGGAATATGTAATGGCAAGTTGTTTTGCATTATCAAGTGTTAAATGGATCTTTTGGCCGGCGTACAGCTTAATGTCCAATTGTTTATATTTCAATTATTTTATGTTACTTTCTTTCAAAAAGTATTGACTTTTATGTTGAAATGTTATTTACAATGCAGTTTTGAAGGGGACTCTTTAGGGTATCATTGTGTACTACTTATGAGGGAAGATAGCATGCGAACAACAAAAAATTATTCAGTGGGCCAATATACTGCAGTATATTCCCTATTAACCCTTTAAAGGGCCATTTTTTTCTAGTCATATTATGTTAAAATATTTTTAGGCTTGGAATTAGAATAAGAAAATGGATTCCTTTTAGCTTATTAGATACATTTAATTTGATTAATTAATTAATTTGGTTAATTAATAATTAAGTGACAAACCAAGACATATCATTTTGTCTGAGATAAAGAACTGAAGCATCTAAATTTCTGACTTAATAAAAAAATTTGTCTGAACTTATGCCAACCTACATAATTTCATACAAAGATTGATAAATTTGGTGGGAAGCCTACTTCCCACGGCCCTAGAAAGGGTTAACCTTTCTTCCTTTAAATAGCAAAATTATTTTACTTTCTATCGCAGTAACTATTAACTTTTTCTATAGCCTGTTCTTGAATTTAAAGTTTCAATTAATATGTAAACTTCACATTATTAAATGGATATTCAAATTATTTCGGAATTCGATAAGAAAAAAGGAATAAAACCCTAATTATTCAGTTTCAGAAAAACATGAAATTTTTATAAAACTTGGTAGATTCTTTATAAAATTATAATAATATTCTTATCATTATTTATTAAGAAGTGCTTTTATATTCTTATTCTGAATATTCTAGAGGCTGTAATCCTTATTCAATTTTTTTTAGATACTTAAATATTTTTTAATATACAAAATTTAGAATACAGAAAAATAAAAATTAAAAAAAAAATTAAATAGCTTACACATATCCTCATTCAGTAATTGTTCAGCATAAATATTTGTAAGTTAAAATAATTTTTTTATGAGTGTGCGTTAATGTATCGGAATAAGAAATAACTGGAATAGACTAATGTAATAAGAAAAAATGAATAAAAAAACTAAATATAATTTCAGTTTCAGAAAAACGTGAAATTTTTATAAAATTTGATAAAAAATACGAAATGTGATATATATTTTTAATAAAATTATAATAATATTTCTCTTTATTATTTAATAAACTGTGCTTTTCCATCCTCATTTCGAATATTCTAAAGGCAGATGATTTTCCTGACTTCAATCCTTATTGAATTTTTTAGGCATTTATATATTTATTTCTATGTAAAATTTAGAATATAGAAAAATAAAAATTAAAACAGAAATAAATAACTAAACTGTTTCCACATATTCTAGTTCAGTAATTATTCAGCATAAACATTCATAAGTTAAAATAATTTTTTTTCGATGAATGTGCTTTAGTATATCTGATATACATTGTATGTTTAAGATGGAACACATCTGATATAGTTTCGATTCAGTTCAGTATATCTAATAATGGAAGTAGTATATAAGTCTCATTTGTTATGATAAAGCATTGAAGTCGATTTTCCAAGCTCTAATTCTCTCAACAATTATTCAATTCGTACAGAATAACGTACAGTGAATGTGAAAGGAGATATAATCCATTCAAAATGCTAAAACCTTCCTTGGTAAACTTTACCAAGTGTCGTATGTCATTACATAGAAATTATAGAAAGCCGATATATAATCCTGAATTCTAGTTACATATTGCAAATATTTACCCCCCCCCCCCCGTCCCCTCCATTCTCTTTAGATGCGGCATTGAAATGAGGAGCTACTTTCTATTAGGGGGCTACAAAGTGTATCATATATTAGTTTCAATTGGAAAGTGTACTTATGACAAACATACAGAGCCAGCTTACGCATTAACTATTTAAAATCTGATTACATGGAGTCCATTTTTATTGAATATAACATTGTGGCTCATGTTGAGAAATTCAATATTATAATGAAACTCGCGACGGAAATAATTAATAGATTGTGTGTGTATTTAATAAACCTAACACACAGAACTATAAAATAGTTAATATTATGAACGTGATTATATAAATCCTTATTAATTTTTTTAAATTTCTTTTTTAAAAAGCAAAGTATTACTTTTACAAAGATTTTGCACCCATTGGATGATTATTAAAGAACATTTATTTGAAATAAAGTATATAAGCATATTTGGATACAAAAAATATTTATTCATAAGAAATGAGAGATCTATCACATTTTGTTTTTTTCTTTTGTAATCTAAGGACTGAAATGAAATTTCTGTAATGAAGATAGTTTTATGATCGAAATACAATTACTGAAGTGTATAATTATTAAAGTAAATAAATTTTAGATTTTGTTGGTGATTATAAAAATCTTCTAGTGCTCATTCATATTATTTTTAGATTTTTTCAAACATTAAGTAACTTTTAAACCTTTATAAGTATTTGTAACATCCAGAATGTAGTCCAGTGACTACATTCTGGATGTTACAAATACTTATATTCCCGAAATTTTGCATAAAAAAGATGGAGGAAAACACTTATGAAGCAAAAATATATCAATTAAAGGCTAAAAGTTCTTTGAATATAGGAACAATTATATGTTTTTAGGATGAGAAGAAATAAAGCAGAAACCTTCTAGATTAAATATTTAACAAACAAATTTGTTTAAAATTTTGAAAATAAGAAGTATATTACTAAGTTATCGAACTAAGAAAATAAGTTAATTTCTATCCCAATCTTTAAAAACTGGATTCGAATGATAAATAATACGAAATTTTCAAATATGTTCATGTTATAAAGCATTAAATCAACTTTATAAATAAATAAGCTGTACATTATATAATTAAGAAACCACAAAAAATATTGAGAAACTATTATAAGGATTTGAGCAAACAATATGCATTTGATTTTAATTTAGAAAGTTAAGTATAAGGATATTTAACTAAAAGTTAGTCATCTTTATTATACTGTTAAAAATAATTGTTATTTTTTAAGACAATGAAAATACTTTAATCTTGGACAGTATTTGTAATCATTTTATTTTATATCTCTATTGTTTTTGAAAATATTGTTAGCGATGTGCCAAAATATCCTTCATTTAGTAACATAAAATTTTCATAAATGTCAACCCTGAAATCTTATGAACCTATTCAAATTTTTTTTCTTGAAAAACATGCTACAGAAAATTATATTACTTAGAAATAATAGGGGCTAAAGTTTTAATCTTTGAAGCATCTTATCCTGTGTCATTTTGATAGCATTTAATCCAATAATGGTCAGACAATTCAAAGGATGGACAACGTAATGCGAAGGCATTTTCTGTTAGTAGACTATAAAGGCAACTCAAAATTGGCTCCATTTAGCAAATGACCTTTATCCAAAGACATAATGGACTTAAGACTTGCTGACTAATTAAATTTCGACGATTATGGTCACTTCAAGGAAAATAGAATTGAATAAAGTGGTGCATAAAATATGATGCAGGATATGAAAGCTACTCATTAGATAAATATTGCTTACTACTAATAGAAGTTATCTGACTTTTAACTATGTAATTAAAATCAGTGAATTAAGAATTTGCGATTTAGTTATTTTCTGATTTTCCTCAAGCCAAGAATTTTCTCCATTATTATTTTTATTTAATAGTAAAATCATTAATAAAATCATTTAATAATAAATTTAATTTTGTTTCTAATATTTTAATTAAAATTGATTTCTGCTGATAAAAATAATAGTTTATAATCAACATTTTGAATGTCTTTACAAATCTGTAAAACCCTCATTTCTTTGCATATTTAAAAATATTTTTTATAACATGGTGAATGGACAATTCACTAAACCATGAACTTCACGATAAACTTATGGCCATTTGGCGATTTGACTACGGAATTAAGATTCTAGAAAATTAAAGAATTGTGGCATTATCTCTATTGGGAACTGAGATTTCGAGATTCTTCTGAAAAGTTCCATGCAACGTCATGGTCTGTCGATTTATAGGGAAATTATTATTATTATTATTATTTTTTTTTTTTTGGTTTTGTATTCACAACATGAGCTTGAAGCTATGTGCTTTTCCGCTTATTGACAATTTGCTGTCTATTTGTGGTGTTAGTGTCTATAAATGTTATTTTTTGCCATCTCGGTTCAGTTTCCGTTAATTGCGTTTCCAAGTTTTGTTTTTATTTTTACATAATTAGACATCGTTTTCAGGTATCTACCGTGTTGAACTTCAAAATTAGATTCATTTGGAAACTTGTAATTCATTAGAGTTTTAAAAAATGAATAAAACATTTGCTACATTTGCTAGATTTCTAAAAATAATATAAAAGATTTTTATTTTAATCTTTCAATACAAAACGATGATTCATTTTTGAGCAAAAATGAAATAATTTCCATAATTCCATTATTCTTAATGATCAATTATTCAGTTTAAAACTAGTAAGAAAGCTATTGTTTTCTTTTCATTACTTATTTTTAACAAACATTTTTCATTTCTATTGCTACAATGATATGTTTAGCGAAGAAAATTCTGTATTTTTGGTTTTACTTAAAGGTACCGATGCAACAATTTTGGCCTTTTACCAGAATGAAATTTTTCACTGAAGTAGAGAGAATGTGAATACATTAACAAGGAAATATGAACTGCGTGACATTTTCTTTTAATATTTGAATAAAAATAATCAATTCTTTTCACGGATATATTGTCGTATCTACATTGGTTATATTTCTTCAATTTTCCGAAGGATGTGTTAAAATATCGAATCAATAGGAATGTCTAATTTTGTTGCGTTTCCATGGAAACTATCTAAAATATTATAATACAAAATAATTTTTTAGTCATCATAATATATAAAAAAATATAGAATTATATTATTTTTTACTTTTTAATTTTATTTTTTATCAATTAAACATGTTTTAAGCTCATTTTATATTAATATATTTAATTGTTGAATTCTAAGTCAAATAATTTCGATTAATGTTTTATTTTATCTTTTTCCCATTACTGCTAATCATAATATATAGATAGATATCAAAATATATATAGAAATATACTATTGCTAATTAAATATATATATATTATGTTAATCAAAATATTTTTCAATATTGTCAGTTTCAGTATAAAGTATGTTTTTGATATTTTGCTCCAGCTACAATTAAGGTTTAAAATTATGTTTATTAAGATTTCTTTTTTTTTTCATGTTGAAATGGATTTCAGAATAAGATATACATTTGAAATTTTGTTGTACCTACAATTAAGATTTAACATCATAAGTAAACATAAACATTTTTTTAAGTGCATCCATTTTAAAATCCTGATGCATTTTTCTGTGATGCATGTATCACGATAAAAAAAAACTAAAAATGTTTAAAAAAATGTTTAAAAAAAAATATGAAAAGAATGAATGAATAGAACAGTGTAAGATTTCTAAAATAGTTCGAATTAAAAGTGTATCGAAATTTATAATTTAAGAATCTGTTACTGAGGAATCTATAACGACATAGTTACATGCATATTTAATTATTTATATAATCCATTAATTCCGCTATGGATTATATAAATAATTAGTAGTTAGTTAGCCAATAAAAATGACTAATTTTATGCGATAATAATTTATCTGAATTTCATTCCTTGAAATGGTAATTTATCCTTTCTATTAATAGATTGATGTAATTTTTGTATTTTTAAGATAGAGAATGTACTGGAGTAGAAAAAAAAATATGAGCACGATGGAAATTGTTTTACAATATTTATTAGCAATCTTTCAGAAAATACTATGCATTAACTCAATATATTGCACCTTCTGATTCAATTTCCTATATTTGTTTCAATCATTGTAAAACGACTTTAAACTAATTTTTCATGAATCAATATTTAAAAAAAAATATTTTTCTCATTTTGTCAAAATATGAATAAACTGAACCCTAACATATAGAAGTGAAGACATTCTATATATTCCTTAAGCCTCCCTAAAGAATCTTTTCTTACAGTTGAAAATTTAGAGCATAAACATATTCTTACGAGCCACGTCAAATTTAATAAATTACATGCATCAAATTGTATTACTTTTATCTCTTACAAGGTAAAAGATAAAAGTAATAATCAAAAGATAAAATTCTCTTGTAAACTGCATTTCATCTTTCGATACAAGCCAATGCCCCACTTAATTAAAGAAAAGATAAACTTGTGTAATTTTTATTCTCTATTGAGGATAAATTGAGGATTCACTTTAAGTTTTGTTTTAAAAAATCAAATAAAAAAATCCACTTGAGGCAAATTTAATTTATAGAAGAAATTCCCAAACAAATCCTTTACAAACTGAAAGGAAGAATCTATGCTGGTAATTTTTCATGCTCGCTTTTCTAATTTCAAGACATCATCATATGCATCACTGTAGAAGTTTAATCTCTTTGAACCCGCAGGGGAAATCATTGCCAAAATTTAATATGTTGTTCTTACATTATTTTCTACCTAAGAAAATTGAAAGGAAACTTTAGTGTCTTAACCAAACCTCTTTCATCATGGTGACCAATATTCTTTGGAAAGGTTTTTATCAACAATATAATGAAGAAAAATGTGCAGCTATTGTATTGAAGTTAAAGTCAATTATTTAAGTACACAAACAAGATTAATTTTATTGTTATTATAATTAGGCTTATGCTGTAGTAAAGTTTTGACTTTTTTTATGGGGAACTTGTGCTATAAATATTTAATGTTTATTGCTCCCTTGCTAATATTCAAAAAAGAAAAAAAAAAACTGTTAACGATGTAAATAAAAATTTTATGCGCTTTATTTAGTACTGGCAAAATATTATAATTATATGTTGATCAAGAAGACAAAATCGCAAAACAACTAGGCGACTCAAAGTATTATCTTTGCAAAACGTTTAATTTAACTTTTGTATACCAGATGATTCTTGTCGTAAATCAGGCTTGAATACTTACACAAAATTTGCATTTTTATAGTTTCATTTTTAATAAAATGTTTATTAATTGCATTTGCTTAAGGAAAATTCAGAGCATGAATAGTAAATTATAATATAATACAAGTCGCCTCTGGCGACCAGCTAGTTCGGCCATAATATTCGGTATATTTAATTGTTGATATAAATTTTTGTCCATAATTCCGCCAAAACGCCAGGCTTTAAAGCCGTGTTATTTTAATTGCCTTATTTAAATTTTGTGTACATGAAACTTTCTAATGATGACCAGTTCCGTAACATTATAGCACTATTAAAAATAAATGTGCGTGTCATTTTTCTTGCTGTATTTTAAGATATTGTAGCCTCACTTTTACCCCGTCTTGTAAACTATACAAATACTAGCCGCCTTTGGCGACCAGCCGGTTCGCCAATCTTAATGTTCGTTAAAATTTTAATAATTAAATATTTTATGCAATTCCTACTTTAATAGCTTCTTCATCCAAATAGTTTAAAACTTCAAATTTTGATAGGCATATAATTCTCTCATAATATTATTAACGCCTTCAGTCATAACGTAATATGTATCTCTCTAATTTTCTGTTAGTTCCTGTAGAATTTATACTATAAATTAAAGTGGAAAGGATGAATCTGCAATTAATATAATAAAATTTTTTACTGAAACAAAGTATTTTTTTTGTAATATGATTACTGAAAACAGTCACTGAGCGTTTAAACCTTATGGGCACTAAAGAATATATTTCCTAATTTATGTAATATTTCAAGAATTTGTCAACAAAATATTCTCAGAATCATTATGATCAGAACGATTAATTAACAATGTTTAATTTTAAATGCATCAAACACTAAGAAAATAAAACGAATCGTTTAAAATAATCGGTTGAAAACAGGTTAAAAAACTAAAAAAACGATGTACTTAAAACTATAAGCGTGTAAAAAAAATATATAACTAACATAAATACAATTTAATTACAAAAACATGCAACTAACCTAAAAATAATTTAAATCATCCGTTGATAATGGTTGTCATGTCAACAATCAGAACACAATGCGCATGCGTGAATTTTCAACGCCAGTTACGGTAACGCAAATGCGTGAGTTTTTCTACGCCAGTTGGGTTAACGCTATGCAGATTAGAAATTTTTAATTTCCTTGATTCTGTTTTATTTTAATTCAAAAGTACTTAAGAATGAATCTGTAAGATCGATTCATTAACAATGTTTAATTTTAAATGCATCAAACATTAAGAAAATAAAGAGAATAGTTTTAATTAATCAGTCAAAATATCTTAAGCCTAGCCTCATGACTGCTGGGAAAAAAAAACTGAAGCCGTACTCATTTGGCGGCGGGGAAAATGAAAAGATCTTTTTGGCGGGAAAGTTAGTTTTTAATTAATAATTAAAATTCTAATTAAAAATTCAAAAAAAGAGCTATCCTATCTTTTAAGTTAGATCAAACTACACACGGTGTGCAAATTTGATTAAAATCGGTTAAGTAGTTTAGGGGTCCATCGCGGACAAACAACGTGACATGTAATTTATATATATTAAGATTAAGCAGAATCATTTTTATTTGCCTTCCAACTATGAAATGAAAAAACGCAATGAAACGTTTGATGAAATAATGAAAACGATTTAAATATCAATCAAAAGTGAAATTGATTGTTGGGAGTTAGATGAAAAAACATTTTAAATATTTCTAAAATTCATGAAACATTTGGGCGGAATATTAAAGCGGTATAAATTAGAAAACAATTGTTTTAATTTTCAGTTAATTTGTTTTAAATTTGAAATGTTTTCGAACTTATCACCGGAAAACATCGAAATTAAATTTAATTAATTAATTTTTTGAAATTTTAATTAAATCAAATTAAACGTTCAGAAGACTTCATTCCAAGATGTATATATGCCAAATATGTAGGTCAAGTGGTCTGAACTGCAGAGCGCAAGCGCACTCACATTTAGCGTTATTATTAGTAAGGATAAGGTCTCAGATATAGCATAATTTAAGATTAATGTAACTGCTAAGAGTACAAATTTCCTGTAAGGTACTTCATGAAATAGGATTGGCGGAAATCTTCTGCGATTCGATTTAAATTCCAATTTAAATTAATCTAGGTGTATATGAATTTCATAAATATTTTACAAGTCACACTCACAAATTCCGAAAAATTGAGAAAAAGTATGAACTTATTACTCTCTCTTTATATTTAGACAATCAATATTGCATTAAATTATATATTATGATATTTTAAAATTATTAAAATCATATAATTGTTATTAAAATTTACGAAATATACATAAGTTTAGAAGCCAGTAAATTGTCATAAATTCTGAAATGCATGTAAGTCAGCCCCCTCCAGATTAGGTTATTAGTTAACTTTTAATACAAATCATTTCTTCTTCATTTCCTTAACTTAAAGGCAAACAAACTTCATTGAAACCGTGAACTTATTCAAACTGTTTTAATGTTTTATCAAACATTTAAACAGTTAATTTTCTTCTACTTAAAGAAAGATTCAATTTATTATCTTCGCAGGTTACGTGAAAAATACGAAAATGGAATTAGAGTGTATCGAAAGACGAATATTAATCAGAGGATAGATTACTCAAACAGCAAAATAACTTTTAGGGAAGTTCAAGGCTATATTTAAAAAAAACATTTTATAAAATAATTATATTTTTGAATCTTAGAATAAAATTGATATAATAAACGCTTATGAAACAAAACTTTCTCAATGAAATGCCAAAAGTATTTTAAAAATTGGTATATATATATATATATATTACCTAGTTCTTACACTAAGAAACAATTTTAAAATCTTTTGAAATATATCTGTAATTCTGAAGCTGAGGAACTGCAGAAGATTATACAAATTTGGGAAAAAAATATGAGTCAGGCTTTAATTTATGAATGGCTTCGTAACAAAATTTTCACACAATTAGAATTTCTAGACTAGCATTTAAAAATGTAAAATAGATTAAACCACAATGTATATGTAAACAAAAAATGAAGTTTTCTCAAATAATGAACATATAAACGGAACTCAAACGATTTTATAGTGCTCACAAACTAAAAATATTGAATAAAAAAAAATCGATATTTTCAACAAAAGTCGACCTTATAACGTAGATAGTCACTTACCTCAAGAATGTAAACTGACTAAGCAAAGCTCACACACAAAAACTTTACATTTAATCACAAAAAATATCTACCATATTTTTTTAAACAACCTTTTAAATAGTTGATATAAATGATGAGGGTAAAAAGGGTTGAAAAATGATGATTCCTCAACGAATAAACAAAAAAGTGGAATTCAAACTATTTTAAAGTGGTAGAAATAAAAAATTTTGAATAAAAAAAATCGATATTTTTTAAACAAAAATCGACTTTATAACGTAATCGGTCATCTATCTCAAGAATGTAAGTTGTCTAAGCGAAGTCTATATACAAAAACTTTATATTTAATAATAAACAAAAGATCACACACACACACACACACACACACACACACACACACACACACACACACACACACACACACACACACACACACACACACACACACGCACACACACACACACAAACTAAACGAAAACTTTTTAATATTTTCCCAAAAGCTTTTAAGTAACTAAAAGATTGGAAAAATCCTTTTACCCTTCAGATACTTTAGCAACCAGTTTGCAAAATTTTATTCAGTTAAATGCATCTGAATGCATCAAATTAATTGCAAATTACTGAACAGAGGAACATCTCCACCGCTAATATCTTTCTTGTCATTAACAGTGTGCATCACGTTTGTGAAGTTGTTGCATCGGATTTCGCCTCGTAAACGTGTTATGGTCTTTAGGACAAATAACTGTCGATACGAAATAGGTCGCAGCCAAAGCGAATACTGATGTTTCAGGGTTTTATTGACGTCTAGTGCATGTGCTTCAGGGAAGATTAGATAAATCGGGGCCCATTTTTTTTGTTTAGTTTGGGAATTACATATAATCAAATGTAGTTTAGAGCTTTATCATGAAGAAAACAAGATATTTGTATATACGTATATTTGAAACTTAATAAAATCCTTTTGTTCGTATATGTACAAAATTGAGTATACTAGAACGCATTTTAACAGAAAATAGAAATGGAATAATGTTCATAAAGGAGAGTCAATAATTGATTGATTTGACAGTATTGTTTCTTATGACTGTAGGTGCAACGACTTTTTTTAAAAAAACGTATAATAATTTCATAATTTCAAAAATAATAAAAATTCCATAAATCAACGAAATATATTGATTGACAGGCTCCTTTATTTTGATCTTCATAACTTTCACAAAGCAGTAATTGTCATCGTAAAAAGAATTTATTAAAGGATTTGAAGAAAAGCATAGATAGATAATAATAATAAAATATATATATATATAAATAAAAAAAAATATTTATTAAAATTTGCTTATATAATATTCTCAAAATTTGAGAGATAATTCGTTAGGAATGTAACATTGTATTTTTATTTTTTACGTTTTTACCTTTTTTTATACCTTAATAATCAAGGCTACAAACATCATATAAATTAGCGTCACTTTCTGCATTTAACAAATACTTCTTATAGGGTGATTTGTACTTGAATTTGTAGTGTGCATTCTACAATTAATATTTCTATTAATACCAACACAAACATTTCCATTGTCCCAAATTTCGTATTTGAACTTATATTTTAAAACGTTGCCTTTTACGACCAGTTGATTCGTCAGAGATATTGGTGAGATATACCTGCGAGATTAGTCTTATCATTTGCAAAAGAAATTTGCAGATATTCTCAATGGGTAATTAGTATTTTCGGCCATTTGTTGAGATTGGCAATACATTTGGTGAATTTGGCAATAGAAATGAAAATTCCCGAAAAAGCAAGAATTTTGGTCCTAGCTTTATTGAAAAATTTCAGAGATGTCACGCCATATCATAAAAGCTATTTAAACTCGAGGGCTTAAACCGACTCACTAAATTTCTTTCTGGAATTTAGTTCTCAGACAATAGAAATGAAAGTTCTTGAAAAATCTAGAATTTTGGTCATAGTTTTACTAAAAAATTTCAGAGATGTCACGCCATATCATAAAAGCTATTTAAACTCGGGGGCTTAAACCGACTCACTAAATTTCTTTCTGGAATTTAGTTCTCAGACAATGGAAATGAAAGTTCTTGAAAAATCTAGAATTTTGGTCATAGCTTTTCTAAAAAATTTCAAAGATGTCACGCCATATCAGAAAAGCTATTTAAACTCGAAGGCTTAAACCGATTCACTAAATTTCTTTCTGGAATTTAGTTCTCAGGACTTACTAAAAATTTCATTCGCTGAGCATTATTGTTGTTATTTAGTTAGCGATTTTCTATCTACTTGTGGATTTAGTATATAATTATGACTTGTTATTTGTAGACATTTATTAGTAGTATTACTCTTTCTTCACAATTGATTACATTTTTGTTGCCTGTCCTCCATGTTTTCTGTAATGTTCAGGAAATAAAGTATCATTTTCCATTATCCAGTATATTGGGCTTCTTTTATTCCATACCGAGTTTTGTACTAGGATTTGAAAAATCTCGTTTTCATTCTACAAATGAGAAGGATTTATTTTGATTAAGCATATTTTCAAATATTCGCAAAGCAAGATTAGTCATCTACGCGCTGAAATATTAGTCCATATAATTTAATTGTTACTTCAGACAAGCACTTTGTACAATTAAACATAATTGTTTTGTAATAAATGGAAACTTGAATAATCTAAGAAGATTAAATATGATTCCACTTTTAGAAATTCAGCTGCTGACTTTAAATGTTTTTAAGCATAAGCGTTGATAATTTAATTTAACTCAAAATTATTGGAGATCGAGAAACTTAAAATTCTTCGACTATTCAGAATTAACTACATTTGTTCCTAAGAGAAGATATACAGTGCACAGTTATCATGAAAAAGGGAAAATAATCAATATATTATTAAACGAACTTCAAAAATTGAATTAAAAAATCTTTAAGTGCAATTACTATTTAAGAGTTATTTCTGTTTAAAATCTTTGAAACTATATATCTTACATATATCTCGAATTATAAAGGAGGTCCTTGAAAAATGTATGTTGAGGAGAAGAGCAATATAACTATTTAGATGCAAAACGTTCAAAGTTGTAGGCAATCTTTTATAAATTTTGCTAATTGTAATCTAATTCATATTAATCTAAGAATTAATATGTATATTTTGCTATTTGCTGACTTAATATTTCATTATATAGCTTTTTTCAAAGGTATTGAATTAGAAATCAGACATATTTCAGTACATTCTTTTTTTCACTTTCGTCTTGAGCAATAACTTTTTTGGTTGGTGAAATGTTTAATAAGACATCACATTTCTAGTTACTAATTCGCAGAGAACCATTTTGATCATTTCATATGATGTCACTCTCAGATATTAAATATTAATTATTTATACATTGACTGCATAAGTAAGTTTAAATTTATTCCTTGTCCAATCTAGAGTTAACCAGTGGCTTTCCACTTTTTTCAGTTGACTGCCAATGTGAAAATCAAGTACACATTCGCTATCTTAGACGAACGTATAATTGATTTATGCAATGAAAAATGATGAAATATTTTAACAAATTTACAGTTATTTGAGATATTAGTTGGTTTCTGTTATTGTGCGTTTAAAAATTAACTGGGCGGAATTTGTAAAATCGGGAACTTTTTAGATATTAAGCATTTGATTTTTAGATATGATAGCTAAGCATAAGAGTTTTGTAGTTTTTCTTGTAAAAGTATATCAAATGCGTTGAACTGAGAAAGACACCAATAAAATAAAATAAATAATCGTAATCGTTCCAACATTTTTCTGTAAACAGCTCTGTATACGCTGTTGATAATTGTACAATAAATTCTACAATTAATAAGGTTTTTGACATAATAATAGTAGTAAATGTGTGGTATTCTGGAGCAATTCAATTTTGTAATTAGTTATGAAAGTCGTCTAAATTTATCTGAGTATTTCTACTATTTATTATTTGTTCTATAAAGGGAAGGTATAATAAATGAATCGATAAAGATTATTTTTTATTAAAAATTAGTTTATATTCATCGGTTTTGAATATATCAATACATAATATGTAAGGCAAATCATTTAAAAATGAGTTGGATTATATTCGAAATGAATTAAAAATTTTATCTTTTTTATGGCATCATCTTATCACTAATATATTCACATCATTTTTATTACGTTGATACATGCAAATTAAGAACGTTTATTTCATAACCGTATTTATTTCTTTTATTTTGCGTAAAACGTAATTTTATAAAATATTTGCTTGCTTTGTTATTGCTTATCAATGCTTTGTTATTATTATATGATATTTATGTACCATTTGTTTATGTTACTGGGTCAAATGTAATTCTTTTACGCACAAAAAAAAATATTATTGAAATTATGCGCGATGATTTACTATCGATATTTAATTGACATTCATTTTCGATAACATAAATAAAAAAACGTTGTAAGCTAATAAATAACATAAATAATAACATACACAATAGCATAAATAAATTATGTTATATTTTTAAAGAATAAGACAACATTTTTTGCCTTCAGTTTCTTGATAATAATCCTCTGTTTGAAGACGCAAGATGTGACTAGAACATTTCATGTGATGAAGGCCAATTGGGCATGTTTGGGAAGTATATTTCTTTGAAATTTTAATTGCGACTCTCAATTTGTACAGTCTATTCTTGATATACAAATAGTTTCATTATAGTGATGTTAATGATAAACAAAAGAAAAATCTTAACAAAACAGTCGCTGTGAAGTTCATTACTTTCCGATCAGTATTTCTGTCAGATAATTTAACTTCTATGTTGAAACGACTGTCACCGAAGTATTTTAAAAACAGAAGGCATTGTCTTGGCTCGCCTAAAGCATCAGTAACCATGGAAACTCAGCAGCAATACGAGGAATAGGAAGTCAAAATCAAGAAGAAGAAGGCTTGAATCTTCTAATGAAGTAAATAGTAAGTAACGGGATTAGAGATTTAAGATATCTGAGATATTGATCGTTGTCTTTCGAAAGATTGTAATTTTTAAAAATACTTGTTGACTTTTAGGTTTTTATTTATATGGGGATTGCGGGAAAGAACTCTATAAAAAAATTCATTTGAATACTAGAAAATAGAAAATGATAAAATTAAAATTCAATTAATGATGAAATAAATACTGTGATAAAAAAAATAAGCATATTAAACCTTTGAAGAGAAATATAATTATCAAACAAAAAATACATATATAATATTCTCTGCAAAATAAAAAAAATGTATAATACATATAATGGTAATTACGTAATCGAAACGCAGATATTGGTTATTTTTTGAGCACTATTAAGTTTAACAATTTTCACCTTGTGAATGCAAAAGATAAAGTAGGGTGTGGTTTAAAGTTTAAATAGAAAAAAAAATCAGATAAGCCTTATTAGAAACTTCGATTGAATTTTTAATGAGGAATTGGTCAACTAAGCATTGCATGAGTGTCGCAGAATATATATCTTGCATATATATATCTTGAGAGTGTTAAAAAAGCGGGAATAACAATCGATAGCTTAAAATTTCTTTGCCTGCGGCTGGTATGTGCTTTCCTTTTTGTGTGCATTTCTGGTTTGAGTGTTATTATATGGTATTTTTGTTTTATTGCTATTTTTGTTATTGTATTTTTGCTTATTAGTGGATGTATTCTTCTAATTTATTGTTTTGTATTTTCCTTTCTGTTAAAATGGTATATCTCTTGGGCCTAATTTCAGGGGGTTTTCGGGTCACGAGGAATCATTATTTGACTTTTTAGTCTGCATTCCTTCACAGAGAAAATCCCTTTTTTTGAATCCCTGCCTGAGGGTGACCCTTGAAAAAGTCTTCAGGCCGGATTCTTTATTTTATTTGGTTTAATTTAAATTTCCTATTAACTTGTTTTTTATTACTTTTGCCTCAATTCATCTGTGTTTTAGATGTAGCTGCTTTTGCCCTCTCTAAATACTATGCTGTTTTTCCAGTTCCATTTTTGATTTTAGTTTAAATAAGGAATCATTTCTAGTTGCGATTCCGAAACTATTTCGTTTCGTTTTCAAAATACTTCTTACTTTCATTGGTTATATATATATATATATATATATATATGGAATCATGGTTTGTGATAAACTGAAACAACAAAGGTAACATTTTTCAATTATTCAAGGCTTGATAAATATAATTATGCTCTGCAAAAAGTTTGAATAGTGCCGGAAACTTTCGACTTATTTCCGAAATACGGATAAATTATTATTTATTTTTATTGATATACAATGCACTCCCGATTATCCGCGGAATTGGATGGCGCGGCCGCGCGGATAACAAAAATCGCGGATAATCCGGAAAAAGCTAAAAACGGGTATAGCAAAAGAGAAAACAGTCATTCCAACTTTGAAAAATCGTTTTATGTACAATAAAACGTAAAATAAACAGCAGGAAATGTTTAACTAACGCTTAATATTTTAGTATATCACTCAAAACTAACCTAAAATGCATTTTGTTAATGAAAACAGAAAAGTGCTTTGTACTTACGGGAGGCGTTAAGGATACACAGACAAATTAATACATATGTACTGTTTTAATATTGTAATGTGTTATGTAATTACAAAAGCATAACTGTAAAACTACACCTTTTTGAAGAAATCAGTCATTTGTGTTTGCTTCTTGCTTTGGAAGCATTTTCTCTTTGCTTGGAAGCAAAAAAAAAAAAAAAAAAAACTTAGTGCGGCAGGCGCGGATAATCGGGAGTCTACTGTAGTTTGAATGACCAGCTATTACAACATTTCTTTTTAAGAAATAGTGTTTCTCAACCCGAGAATTTCTCTACATCGGTTGTCAGAGTTGAAGTTTTTAAAACGGTATTTTGGAGTACATTTTATTTTAAATAGAAATTCTCTCTCTATCTTCAAAATCCCCCCCCCTCTCTTCATAGACTCATGCATGATGACATTCAACGAAGATTCAGGAACGTCCCAGTTTTCCATGTATTGTTGTTGATTTTAATTTCTCCTTTATATGTTACAAATTCCAACAAATATCATAGTTGAAGGACGCTGCATCTATACAGAATGTCAAATGAACCTATTAAAATAGTACATCGCACGAGGAAACTGTTTAAACTTATCTTTTAAGACGGACATCGTAACATGGCCAGACGACGAAGACGACAACTGAGCTTCCAACCATTTCTAAATTTTCTCACCGCTCAAAAGGGAGAATGCTTGACCCTAATGGATTTAATGTTCACTAGACTCGCGTACATGGCGATTATTTGGTAGAATGCGGATTTCGAACTTGAGACCCTCTGCTACTGCCACGTCACTATGATCAAACAGGAAATAGATAAGAATGATTAGTTTTATGTAAATTTAAAATGAATGCGTCCGGACACCTTGAATAAATTCATAAATATATTTTTTCTTCAGAATGAAATTTTGATAAAATGCTTATATATAGTCTAGAATTTTGGAAGAAACGTATTGGATAATTAAAAATTATTGAAGATATGAAAGGTCTATTACTTTTTTAAGTTTACATTTCAAACATATATCAAATAATAAATATTACAACTAAGTCATATTCAATTACATTAGATTAATGGCTTGGACTGCTGTCAAAAAATAAAGGTAAAAATGCAAAATTTTCTGTCACATAAAAATTTGTGATACAGTAGACACCCGATTATCCACGGCTGCCCCGCTAAGTTTTTTTTTTTTTTTTTTTTTTTGCTTCCAAGCAAAGGGAAAATGCTTCCAAAGCCAGAAGCAAACACAAATGACTGAATGAAATGAATCTTCAAAAAGGTGTAGTTTTACAGTTATGCTTTTGTAATTACATAATACATTACAGAATTAAAACAGTACATATGTATTAATTTTTCTGTGTATCCTTGACGCCTCTCGTAAGTACAAAGCACTTTTCTGTTTTCATTAACAAAATGCATTTTAGGTTAGTTTTGAGTGATATACTAAAATATTAAGCGTTAGTTAAACATTTCATGCTGTTTATTTTGCGTTTTATTGTACATAAAACGATTTTTCAAAGTTGGAATGACTGTTTTCTCTTTTGCTATACCCGTTTTTAGCTTTTTTCGGATTATCCGTGATTTTTGTTATCCGCGGCGGCCACGCCACCCAATTCCGCGGATAATCGGGAGTGTACTGTACTTGAATTATTTAAAAATTCTTGCTTTAACTAGTCTATATCCTTTTTGCTGCCATAAGTAATGTCTTTTTAAAGTAAAGAGCTTTCAATGGCAGAAGAGAGAAAGTACTTTGGAATCGATTTTTAAACATATTTTTTTAAAGTTTTAATTCTTTTTTTAGTTCTATTCTCTATGCTTTTTTGCTAATGCCTTAAAAATTACTGGAAGTCTAGAATCTAGAAAATAAAGTTTGAGAAACAGGTTTTGCACATATTTTTATATAGAGTATTCTAAAACTGTCTACAGTAAAGATTATAAAATCTATTCAGCAGAAAATTACATCGTATAATGGACCTCCTACTACATATAGTGTTTATGAAAATAATAAAAAAAGGCTTATATGGGAAATTTTAAAGAAACTGTTGTTTAACGATTTAGATATTTTATAGATGGATCGAAATAGTTAAAATGGACCAGTTAATATAAATATATCGAATATAATGATTATTATAGAGAGATCGAAATGGTTATTGAGCATGCAGAATCATTCAGATATTCAACTTTAATGAATGAAGATAATAAATTCATTGACTGTCAGAAAGTGATTACTTAAATTAATCAATCATTCTCCAATAAAAAGTGCTGCTCATGACGAAATAACATGATAATTTATTTTTAAATATGGAAGTAAAGATTATAGTGTTAAAGGAATTGGTGAACTTTTTGTTCTTATAAATTTTGTTGTTAAAATTATAATGGGCAAAAGGAATCTTTATAGCAGATTTTCAATACACGTGAATTAGGTTTTATTGCTTCTTTTTATAATTAATATACAGATAATAATACAAAAATGTGTCATTATGTATAATACAAATATATTATACTAAATACTAAATAAAATATATTATATTAAATATTATATATATACTATATATAAAAATGCATATATATATATATATATATATATATATATATATATATATATATATATATGTATGTATATAAAATGTGTTATTGTAAATGTAGTAATTTTGTATTAAATAATTTTATAGTTTATGCTATAAAAATGTATTATTATATATAGTACTTTTGTATTAAATATTTTTATAATATATATTATAAAAATGTGTTATTATATATATAGTATTTTTGTATTAAATATTTTTATAGTATATACTATAAAAATGTATTATTATAATAGTACTTTTGTATTAAATATTTTTATAATATATATTATAAAAATGTATTTACATACAGGGTAATCAAGAAATAACAGGAGATTTTCGGAACCCTGTAGTCTGTTGTATACAGGACAAAATATAACAAAATTTGGTCACCATACACATTAAAGTATGCGGTTTCGATTTATCAAGAAAAAAAATTAGTAGCAAAAATGCTGATAGGGAAAATCCTGGCCCTGCGATCAAAAACTTTATTATGTAATTTGCTTATATGAGTACTTTGTGACACGATATCGAGGATAAAAGGAAGGGTTGCTGGGATTTAAGTCATTGTGCAAGAATTCGTCCGTAGATGAGTTTGTCACTTCGTGAATGTGCCTTACTAGTCAAGCTGTTTTATCAGCGAGATAAAAATACCAGTGCTGCTCTTCGTGAATACCGGGGATTAAAACAGTTACGTAGAGGTCCGTGACCATAACTAACTTATGAAGAATGGCTGAAAGATTGGAAACAACAGGAATTCTTTGTGTGCAACCAGACCGAAGACGTAAAGGTATCAAGCGGGAACAAGTTGAAGAAGTTGCAACTGCCAGAAGTTATGGATCAGGCGAGAGTTAATAAGCAGGGTGGGTACCAGCAGTGCACGTTCAATATCACGACAAACAGATATCCCACTCTCGACACTGCAGAAGATATTGCGCAAGATCCTGAAAATTTATCCGTATAAGATAACACTCATAAGATAACACTCATAACTGATGAAACTGATCTGAATCTTTGCAATTTCTGGTTGTGAAGCCGTTCTGATTCACTTGAAATGCGTTGTGTATCAAGCCCATGTTCCTGATATTCCTACTTTAAAAGTTCAAATAACGTTACATGTCAGACGAATAAATGCCAATATGCTGCCAGTCCCATCGGAATCCTCGTGTAGCGCATGCAATTATTGGAACATCAAGTTGGTGGTTACCTTGAGCCAAATTTGTAAGTTGTTATAATAAACTTTTTCATTGGTATTTGGTGTGTTACTATTTACTTTTTCCTTTGGCAATTATGGTGTTTTTTTTCCACATATGCTCTTGCAACGCCAGGATTTCCCCTTTCAGCGTTTTTGGTACTTGTTTTTTTTGTTTTGTTTTTTAATAAATCAAAACCACATACTTTAATGTGTATGGTGACCAAATTTTGTTATATTTCATCCAGTACATAACACGCTACAGGGCTCCGAAATGCATTCTGTTATTTCTTGATCACCCTGTATATATAGTATTTTTATATTAAATATTTTTATAATGTATATTTTAAAAATGTATTATTATATATATAGTATTTTTGTATTATAGTATATAATTATCGCTTCGAAAATGAATATTAGTATGAGCCGATTAGACCATAACTGACTAATCCAGCATCCTTTAATGGGAAAAAAAAGAACATCGATTTTCTCTCCCACCCACTTTTTTTCTTTTCCTGTTATGTTGACGGACAACATGGATTCGAAGCTTATTGGAATTCTTTTAAGAACCTTGGGTCGCCTGAAGTATTTCTCACGCTTGTTGATGTTAGGAACGATGTAGAAATAACTATTTCCCGACTTCGAATAACTTTTAACACGAGGCATCTTGGAAGAACAAATATTCAACCCACGTTGCTCGTGTCGATTTTAGGGGTTTTATTCTGTAATAGTGTAGGGGGGGGGTGGAAATAAGTTATGTTTATAGAAAAGTTTCTATTTCCGGATTAGATAAGTTTGGAAAACGCCTTAACCCTTGAGGCATCCAAACTCATGAAGCTGATGTAAACAAAGAAATAAACTATGTCGCTGCAGTATTGTATAAAAACTCATTTTAGGGAAATATTCTCATTTCTAATGGATTAAGAAAACATTAAGAACCTAAATTGAAATATTTTGTCAATGCATTTCAAAATTATTTCAGCATGATTAAAATATATACTTTTTTACTTCTTAAATGTAAATAGAATTACTGCCATTACTGACAGATTCTTATGTCATAAAACCCATGTTGATATAAACTGAGACCAAAACACACACTTCAAAATTGTTTGCAATATGGGATTAAAATCTTTTTTGGGAAAATTATTCTTGATAGTTAGCTCGCTGATCGGCTTACGTGCATTCAACACTTAAATTGAAATATTTTTCCAATACATTTGAACATTGTTTTAATATAATTAAAATATATAGGTTTTTGTTTCTTAGGCGAGAACTGAATGACTTCCATTTGTTAATTTTTTCTTCTGGGAAACCAATTATTTCTGATACTCTTTCCTTTAAATAATCTGATATTTGATGTTATAGTACTTGAAAAAAAATATGAAACACTTTTTTTCCAGAATGTTTTTTGATTAAGTACAATTTTAAAATTTGTCGATTGAATGATATGCTTTAAGATTATTTAATGATCATATATTCATTTCAAACTAATAGAGAAGCATAGTATTGATGCCAACATTTTAAAGGGAATAATATTTTAGCATTTGTTAAACAGTTGGAAGGATTGCAAAAAACAACCTTTCGTTCGGACGTTTTTAATGACATTCAGTACTAATCAAATAATCGTATCCATAAGATATATTCAAAAATAAGTTTGCAATAGAAACGATTAATTTGCCTCAACTAATTTTCAATACGCTATCATTCTTTTAGAAGGTAATTTAAACATTTTGAAATGTTAAATAGCAAGAAATTAGAAAAATAAACCTACTCAAAAATGATTCATTCATTATTGCAAGGAAACAAAAATTAACTAAAAAAACTAAAAAAATTAACTAAAAAAACTAAAAAAATGAACTAAAAAAACTATTGAAAATCTGTTGAAAAAGAAATATTTTTAGCTTTATTATTTTTAATTACAGAGAAACAAATTATAGTTATGATTATAAAGTATTCGATAAATATAACGGAATTAGAATGACAGAACATTTTAATATTTAAAGTTTATAGAAAAACTGTCTATTTTTTAAAACTTTCTCAAAATTACATTGCGTCAGAATTGCAAACCAAGAATCTTTAAGAAAGACAATAATTTGTTCGTTTCAGTTATGCATTGATTATTTCCTAAAATCATTTCAAATGATACGTTATTCAAATATGTAAGAAGTTTCATCAAAAACAAAACAAGATGATAAGTTAAATTTCCTACTTTAGGTTTTAAAATTCGTACTTCAAGGTATGTTAATTATTACAGCTATTATCTGCGTACCAGATAAAAATGTATGCGACCCTCCAATTATTTTTTACCTTGAATGCGTTAGCTTGGAAGTTTAGAGCACGGGTAAACACAACGGGTAAGCTTAAAAAATTTATTTGCCTGCTGCTGGGATGTGCTTTCCTTTTTGTTTTCATAACTGGCTTGAGTGTTATGATATGGTTATATTATGTTATTTTTTGTTATTGTATTTTTGCTTATTAGTGGACGTATTCTTCTAATTTATTGCTTCGTGTTTTTCTTTTCTGTTAAAATGGTATATCTCTTAGGCCTAATCTCAGGGGATTTTCGGGTCACGAGGAATCCATAATTTGGACTGTTTAGTCTGCATTCCTTCACAGAAAAAAAATTCCTTTTTTTTTAAATCCCTGCCTGAGGATGAACCTTGAGAAAATCATCAGGCCGGATTCTTTTTTATTTGGTATAATTTTGATTCTTTCCTATTAACTTGGTTTTTATTACTATATATATTAAAAATATAACTTTAAATATTTTAAGCAATTAAGTGAATTAATTTTAAATTGTTTAGCATTTTTCTTCTTTTTATCCTTTAAAAATTCATTTCGAAGAAAAATGGAAGTTGTATTAAAATTCCATTGAAACATTAGGTATTGAAAACATATTCCGTGCTTTTCTGAACTAAAACAGACTTTTAACTATTTAAAATAATTCGAAACCTAAAATACGCAGTCTATTTTATTTAAATGCTCAACAGGAATATTTATTATAGATTTTATTTATTTATCTCGAAAATTAAGATACCATGACCATTTAAAGGTTATTTAAATATAAAAGTAACACCTTTTTGAAGATAAAAAGTCTTTAAAAACATGCTTATTGATGTGCACTCTTCAAATAAATACATACAAATATACAAATGATACGTTGTTGAACTTTTGGGGACGCAATTTTAAAAAGAAAATATCATATTTCATTTTTATTTATTTATTTATTTTACTAACATCTAAATCTACTGTCGCATTAAGGCATATATTTGTAATCTCTGGGATTAATAAGAAACTTGGCTGCCGACACATTTTAAAAATTAGAGCGACGATTCCTTCCTTAGTTTATTATCCTTAAAAGCAGAATAATTAAAGAATAAAATGTCACAAATGTACTGTACAAAGAATGGTTTTACATATACTCATATATTTACAATTAGAATGAAACATGCGACAAAAAAAAAAGCATTACTTTTATTCTTTTTTATCTTAAAGAATAATATTAAAAAAGCATTGAAATGTAGACTGTATGGGGGATTAGTCGTATTTCTCAATATCAAGCATTTAGAGCACCAAAAATGCTATGCAGCTTTTAAAACCATACCGCTAACTTTTAATTAACTAGCATCCATGCTTCATTAGCAGTGCATTAGCTCTATTCACAAAAAAATTCCCAAACCTCAGGTTAGTTGCAGAAGGAATCCTATTCCAAGTGTCGACTAGAAAATTTCGTTAAACATTCCATAAATGTCTTGGCGAAACCTTTCAACAGCTAATTGGATTCGGAGGTGCATATGAAACTATTAATGGGTTGAACCTTCAAGTCTATAAAAACTTTCTTCCAATTTAATGGTTAATATATATCTGGACAAATAGAATTTCTGAAAATATGCAGAAACTTTTCAAAAGTGTGGTTAAAATATGCAATTATTCAAATGAGGAATAGGTGTAAGTTTAGCACTTTTAAGGGAGGGAGTGCCTACAAATAATTTTCCTAAATTTCACTTTTCTTTCTGTGTATGAGCAATATTATTAGTATTCTTCTGGAAAACTTTAAAAAAGTTATTTTTATATGTTCACGAATTGATTATTATTATAAGACTGTATTAGTTTTCAGATTGAAAGTCCACTTTTAAGTAAAATAAAGTATAATGCTAATTGTGTGTGATATTTATATAAATAACTGTTTTTCGTAACAAATTGATTGATGTATATTATGCTGATAGATAATTTAATTGTTTTATTGCTTAATAGTTTGGCATTTTCTTTCAGTTTCTTTGATAATTTCAGAATATAATCCTTATTCCATTGTTGTATATATACTGGGTATTCGAAATTTCTTGGATACATTACAACATTGTGTAAAAGAATAATTTGGAGTAATGGTGTTTTTCGATGTTACATATTATTAACATGACTCTTAAAGTTTGTCATAATAATGTTATTTCTCAGAATCATATTGGTGACTCTATGTATCTTTTGATGATTATTCAATAAAAAACTTTCACTTAGTAGTCATATCAGACAATTTTCAAAATTAATTTCTTGAGATTTTTTATAAGTAGTTATGAAAAAAATTCATTATATCAGATGCCTTTCAGTAATTTACAGAGGTTCAGGCCGCGTATCACAACTGTTATTCAATCTATTGCTCATGAAATGCTTGCAAATGTGTAACATGATATATAGCTTGATTAGATTATGTACAATCTAAAGATCTTACATTTAGATTTAGTAACTTTCAGTACTTAAATATAACTATAATTGTATATTACTCTTGTTGTAACTCTAATAACTCTAATTGTATATTACTCTTGTTGTAACTCTAATAACTCTAATTGTATATTACTCTTGTTGTAACTCTAATAACTCTAATTGTATATTACTCTTGTTGTAACTCTAATAACTCTAATTGTATATTACTCTTGTTGTAACTCTAATAACTCTAATTGTAATTGTCTTTTAGAAATCACTAATTTAGTGTAAGTAAATTCAGACATTAGTTGTCATACTTTAGATGTCATTTTTAAATTATTTGGCAATTCATCCAAGTGTTCTTGGACAACTTGCAAACAGGTTGAGTTTGACAAAGGGCTTTGAATTCTTGAGGGTATTTCAATTTAACTTGTTAAAAAACTATAACTAAGTCATTTGGAAAATTCTCCTTGCGATAAGATTTTAACAAAAATCCCAAAATAAATAACCTAATTTTTTTAAAAAAATATTTATCTGAACATGTTTTTTTGAAAGTTATGAGATTCTGTAAAAAGTGAGTCAACCAAATAAAGTAATGAAAACATAAATTAAATAACATTGAGTATCGATTTTGAGACCATTTATGTCCATTATGGGAGCCATTATGAGACCATTATGTCATTTGTACATTCTTTTATGAAAATAACGGCTCAAGAAACTAGGTGGATAATTTGAATGGAAGTTTAGTTTTATCATTTGATTTCTAAATCTGCATGCACGTACATACGATCTGCATTTACGAATTGTATAGATATAGCAATGTAGAGGCTGTTATCGAAACATGTTAGCGGTGTGAGTATTTATTGAGTCGTGCATTTGTATGCACGAAAGCGCTATCACCTTCTTTCTTTTTAACAAGGTAGTATGCCCCAGAATACACAAAAGAAAAAGTTTATTGTCAGTAAAATGGGCACACACAGAAAATGTATGTTAAAAGCTCCATTGCAATACCACTATACAATGCAGAGTATGTTAGATGCGGAACAATAAGTTCACCTAACAGTTTAATTAATTCGAGAAATGCATGATTTGGAATCTTGAAAAAATATTGATGCAGGTGGACTGAATTTTGGTGGAAATACAGAAGATATTTAGGGCTTAAAAGGAGGTTTTAATTATCCGGGTGGAACTGCACTTAGTTTCTTTCTTTCATCTAGAATATTTTGTTTCTTCACTACACAGTTCAAAGATTACCAAGGTTGAGCAGTTCGTCGCATAGTAAAGTAAATATTTGAATTTCACAGCAGTCAGAGTTGTGAACGTTATTACAATTTTTCCTGAACTACAATACTAATATGGTTTAGGCTGGCATTCAAAAGTTGGTGGAAGGAACAAGAGCTTCATGAATTGAATAGATTATAGCTAGAACAACTTTTTTGATAACAAATTTTAAAGGTTTTGTTCAGTAATTCGATTTTTCATTTTGCCGAAATTTTGGCATTTAAAGCTGTATGGGTAACCTGTTTAAAATTATGTCGTCTTATAAGAATAACTTCCTAATCTTTAGAATATGTAGTTATTTCACCTTTAGGCCTGACAAACACTTTAGAAATTTGGGTTTCTCTTTGCTTGCAGCATTTTTATTATAATACCATAACTTGCAGAAGTAGTGTTTTATGATCCGCGTAAGCTCTTCTAACAACGTCTTCCGCTTAGCAGATTGAAGGGCAAATAAGTAGACATTTTAATCATAGTGAATGCTTATAGCTTAAATAGTTCAAATCGCTTATTGTTTTAATAGTTTAAAAGATTCATTCGTCTGCAACTCTTAACATTTCTTAAACTCCTAACGACGATAAATGCATTCTTTATCTTGAAATTCAAAGAAAAAAATGTAATACATCTTGAATAACGGATTGGCATCTTTCTGTTTTGAAAGTGATTGATGAGATCCTAGCTCTTCCAATAAGAAACTGAATTCTTATAGATAAAATAAAATAATAAAAAAATTTAAATCATCTTAAAGTTTCGTTTCTAAAAGTTTTAAACTCATTCTAATAAAAGCTTAAATTCCCAGTTAAACACACAAATGAAAAAAAAATTTCCCGTTGTTGATATTTATATATTTATTAACATATAAAGAAAATATACTGAAATACGATGCATTTCCTGGAAAATAAAAGCCTTGACATTTCTTTTTCAACTTTTTTGGAAAGTTACTTCAGTGAATTATATGAAAAAAAAAATATTTTTACAAATTTCGGTTTTTATTGAAGTTTTTATAGAGAAATTAAAAAAAAAAGTTAAATGCAGGCATCTTCTTTCCTGCCTTTTAAATAATGAAAAAATATTTTCTCCTTGACTTTTTAGTACTCTTCATTGAGAGTATAACTTAAATCAATTGACTGCGGTATACTATTTAATTCATTTGCGGGAAATCTTACTTTTGTCATGTAATTGAAATGAAAACTTATCAAAGAAATAATAAGAAAACAATATGTCAAATTTTTGCTTTTAATTAAAACTTTAAACTGTAAAAGGAGATATCAAAATAAGGCTCCAATTTTTTGTTCATGATTGTGTTGTCAAAATTTAAATTTTATCATTCGATTCTTGATTTTCAATAATGAACTGTCAGATATTGGTATTTTATTTGGAATTCCTTAAAGTGATTTGACTTTAATAACCTTATCAAAAAATTTGCTTAGCCTCATATTTACTTTTTAGTCTCGCTATGATGTCATGAGTTAATCTCCATAAAATAGAGGATAAAGAATTTAATAAAGACAATTAAAATAGTACGTCTTTAATATCAGACAATTTAGCGGAATCATGAACGTGGAGTTATAAAAAATAAATATCCAAAATAATTATAATCAATACTTTCTTAACCAACTACTACCTGATGTGACTAATATTAAATAAGTTAAATAATGATTGATTCAAAAATGAAAATTTTTTTTCCTAGTAATATTAATCTTTAAAAAAAAACAAGAAGTGAAATTTAATCAAGAATATAATTTTATTTTGTTTTCTAACAATTTCCAACTTTTCTACCACTTTATTATATGCTTTTTTCAAGGCTTCTTATTCTTATGAACAAAACAAAAAAAAAAAACTTTAAAAACTCTGAACCAAGAGCAAGCTGCCTACATCGTTAGCATCATACCTTTTACCAGTCAAAGAGTTTTATGAAAACAAATTCACGATAATTTGATGATTTAATATTTAGGCTTAAAGAAGAATGCGAGTCACATTCCGATAAATATTTTAGGAGTCTCAAACGTGGTACGATCTTCTTTTCTTTTGGAGAAATAAATACCAAAAAATGTGTCAGTTCAAATATTCAAACATTTTCATTCATTTTTGTCAGTTCAAACCGATTACCTATATGTCATTATTTACTATACACTTTTGACGACATTAGACACCAGCTGATTTGTTGGAACATTGATTGTGTTTAATATAAACAATATCTTTTATGCATGGCTTTTACGTTTATGATTTCCACAACGAAGCATTTTTAAGCATCAAATTGTTACAGACTGTGAAGTTATTCACAGGTGGTATTTCAATAGCCTTGTATCCCTCTATTCATTGTGCACATGAACCCTTCCATGACATCATAGTGTGATTAAAACTATCATTAATATAGCATAATATTTGATAATATAATATTTTTTATAATCCATGATGAAAATTGTATATATAATACTTCTTTCTTTGCTTTCAATAATGGAAGAAAATCACATTAAGAAAGATATAAAAACCACCGGGAACGGTTTAAATCTGACTGTAATATTGAAATCTCTTATTGAAAATTATAAGTTTTTTTTTAATTTATAAAAATTTAGAAAAAGTAAAATACAACAAAATTGATATTATTGAACAGAAAATGCTTTTTAAATTTTAAAAATATGTTATTATCAATTTTGTGCAATTATGTTTTCTGAAGCTGTTGAAGCAAAACGCAAAAAATTTCGATTATTTTTATATTAATTAGAGTTTAAATTTTAAAATTGCACTGAGATGCTCATTAGTTTGTACAGTTCTTGCGTCTAATGTTCTTTTTATGTAAATAGTTTATAGTACATTCTTATTTCTCTTGTAAAATTCATGTTTAAAGAGAAAATATGATTTTCATATAATCCGAAAGTAAATCGCGTATCGTATGAATAAGTGGGTAATAATGGTATGTGACGAAAAATATATTTCAGAAATTCTTAGTAATCCATCACATTTGAAAACAATATTTTTTGAAATTATATTTATGTATACACCATAACTTTAAAACGCAAAGGGTCAGAAACGATGACATTTGGTATATGATTATTACATAAAAATTGTACATATATATTAAACTCTGGACGAAATCCATTGAATGGAATTCTTTCTGTTTTCTTCTGTTTGTAAATTGTGAACAACATAATTAAAAATGCAAGCTAGATTGATGAACTTTAAATTTGAAGCCATATTCTGTAACTATTCAAGAAAGAAAAGTAGAAAACCTTTGCAAGGGCTCTTTATGAGATGGGATTATTTTTAGTTAAACAAAGTGTGTGTTTTTTCTTGTCTCATCCGTCTCTTTTATTAGAATACTTTACAAATGTGCTTGAAAAAGAAACCTTCTTTTTTACAAAATAAGACGGAAAAAACATAACGGCTTTATACTTTTTTGCAATTACTTCGCATCGCTTTAGAAAATATGCCCTTTTCTGTGAAAAATATTTAAAAAATTGCGACTAAAATATAAAACTGGAGTTTCCTCGTATGGACGTTTAATTTATCCGAAGTCGAAACCCTTCTGGAGTGCTGTCAAAAACACTTCAAAAATATACGCAAAAATATTTTCAACTAAATAAGTAAACAAAAAAAAATGCTCTCAGAAAAAATAACGAAGGTTCCAATAATATGTTAATTTTACCTCGAGATGTATGTCAGAAAAGGGAAGAAAACCAGAGAAAAGTTTTTAGCTTCAAATATTTCTCTTTCGCCTCTGTGAAATATGAATTATTATAAAACTTCTTGACGTTTCAACAACGCTCACTTTAAAAAAAGAAAGAAGGGAAGCATATTGTTGATTTTTTTTATTAGTTCTGTATTTTTAAATGCAAAGTATTAAATGAAATACGAACACTTCAAATAATTTTCAAAATATTTACATTTTAATTCAAGTGTTCAGACATTTGCTTCTCTGAATTTTAATATATAAATTTTCATTGGAATGATACTCAAAGTGTTTAGTTACTTCGTATGTAATTAAAAATGGTTGTATTTTTGGTAGTACATGGGATTTAAATAATTGTTAAAAACAACCGGGAGTATGATGCAAAATTTTAAATTTGATTTCAGAAAATATTTTATGTTCACTGATGAAGTATCACTTTACAAGAAGAAATATGAAATTGTGTTTTCTTTTTTATGGCTCCGATTAAATTCTGCATTTATGGTTCACAGCAGATGTAGAATTTAATTAAAATTATCAAGAGTGGTCTTTCCTAGATTTTTCTCACGTGCTATTTAATAGAATTATTATAACCAGCATGAAATTGTGGACTTGCCGTGAATAGGACGAGTGCTCATTTCTTTATCTTCATAATCACGCATATACAATAAAGGAAAACGTTAATTAGTTATGTAATAAAGAAAGTCGAAAACGCATTTTGGAAGCTATTGTTTGGACGGATTGAATCTAAAATTTGTCACAGAACTTTAATTTTAATAATAAGATAAGCTATTAAATTTAATTTGTCCAAGTCGTACTAATTTTTCCTTTCTCCTATACGATGTATCGAAAAACTATTGTGATCGGCAAAAATTTCAATTCGAGTTTTTGAAGAATCTCCACGTTTATGACCTCATATTTTTTTTAGAATTATGTCTCTCTGTCCATCTGTCCGTGAGCACGATTATTCATAAACGTTGAGAGAAAGACGAAGGAAATAGGGTCGTTATGTTAAATTTGTAGATTCCTATCATGTTTTGAACAAAATCAGTTCAGGAGAAATCTGTTTGTGTGCCAATCTAAATATAATTTAATACAGTTTCATCTAAAAGCTAACTAAATGAATGAAATTTGAGGCACATATTTAATTTATAAAATGCAGATACCTGTCAAAGGGTTGCCCGTATGTAAATCTGTATACTTTCGTATGAAAGTTAATATAATAACTTATAAATACAACGACTAAAATCAAAAGTATCTGATATGCGATTTCGTTATTATAATTCTAATTAATATCAGATTTTAATTTTAATCCCATCCCAACGATTAATCGCCAAACATCTTACACTAACTGGCACTTTCATATTGTATGCCCAGAGCATGTAATTAATAATACACAAGTATATTTATTACAGAGTATTCGAGAAAGTTTTGGGGAAACTACTCTTCATAGTTGAGTTGTCATGATTATATGGATGTGAATGTATAGATCAACAAGCGATGACGATTAATTCCTTGAGGGACTTAGTTCAAAATTTGATACGAATCTACGATTTAGATGAAAAAACTTTGAATAAAATTTTATCAATATAGCTGTTCATGATTTGTGATTATTGTGTAACATGACATTTTATATGTCTAATAATAATAATTTTATGATAATAAAATTGTAACATATGAGATTTAGTCTAACTATATAAAGAAATGGATGAATTTAGATTTTAAATCATGGCAATATTTTACATTTTTATCAGTTAATTGAAAGAATACATCATATAAGTGTTTTATATATTTTTTAAATGCATAATGCATAATCCAATTTCTCAATTGAGCACAATCTTCTGTCGTTTAATCTCAAAAATCATACATATTGAGTAATATATATGAGGTTTTGCTTAGATAATTTTATGTACGAGCAGAATTTTTATAAAATGGAAATAAGTTGCTCAAGTGCAATTATAGAGCTCAGAAAGAGAGAAACAAACACCATTTTAGAAAGATGGGGTTCGAATTAGACAATGAAAATGGTATAAAATTTTATATCTGTTATAAAATTATATATATATATATATATATATATATATATATATAGAGAGAGAGAGAGAGAGAGAGAATACTGCGCTAATTTTTTCTATACACCACATAAAAATATTTTTTTCTTAAAATATTTGCTTTTAATTACAAGTATAATAATTTTCATTTTCATGATCACAAATCAATACATTGATAACCATTAAAATCATCAAAAGTAAACGTAATTTCATTTAACGAAGGCGATTAGATGAATGATTGATTTTCTGCGATACATCGAATAATTTTTAATTCAATATTCTTAATTTATGTCTTGTTTTTTATAAGCAGAGAATTTTGTTTCTCTGTTTTCTTTTTGCGAATTTACATTGATATTTTTATATTCACCTAATTTACATATTAATGCTATTTCACATTCCTAAATGCTATTTTCCAAAATTTTATCTTTAAAGAATTTTTCTTACTAAAAATACAAAACTCCAATATATATTTTTTGTTTAATTTTATTATAATAATTTTTCAATATTTTGCAAGTTTCAAAATTACAGAATATGCTCATTAAATAGATTTTTCTGTTGTTTTAATATTTTATAATGTTTAAAAAAACTAATATTCAAGTTGTTTATCAGTCGAACGGACAGGGATATTTAGACAGGGAGTAAAGCTTATTTCTAAGTTCAGGAGCTTGTTAAGATATATTTAAAGTTACCTTCAAGATTTTGAATAAATCCTTTGATATATTTCTGAACCTAAAAGTATTTCTCCTTTATTCTTCTTTGTTTTATCAAAACACTTTTATCTTTTAACTAGTATATTTTTTCAATCCATTTTATGCAAAAATTTAATATATTTTAGCATCTTTCAAAACTTTCATCACAAAAAACATCTGATACCTTAAAATATTAAATTTGTAACTTTTGCTTCCGAATGCGGAAACCAAAATGTTAATCTCACTCATTCCTTGCATATTTTACTAAAATATTCACTTTTATAGGATTTTTTTATTGGGAGCACAATTTTAGGAAAAATCCCTATGTCATGCCTCCACGTAAAGCTTTATTTTCGATATCAATCTTAAAGCTTTTGACAAAATGAACCAGAAATATTCGTCGCGCATTCCAAACGTCCCTGTGCTAGGAAAGTCAAGTGTAGGTGGCATTATTAATGGGATGGTTCGGAATGTAGGAGGCCTGTTTCGGAATCTGGTCTACTCTCATGTTTCACCCTCATGCAAATTCTGATTATGAGCGACTGCAACCGGGGAAACAAATATCCTAGCAAGCGGTGCACAGTAACTGGAACAGAAAGGGATAGTTTTCGAAAACTTTATACTAAAGGAAACAGTAATTTATGTCTATAGATAATGAATAAAAAGAAAAATAATACATTTTTATGCAACAATAATAAAATTCCTAAAAAGAAAATTTAAAAAAATCTATCACTCTAAAAAATTGGGTGCTTATATAAAATTTTCTAAAAATATGTATTTATCCTCTAAATTTATGGAAAGTTCTAAAAGGTTTTTGCATTGTACAGACAAAATTTCTTATTGAAACGTGAAAAACAATTCTCCTTTATACAGGTTATCTCAAAAGATAGATTGCGAATGAAATTCATTTATTATTCCAGCAAAAATGTCGTAATTTTATAATAAATGTACATAAAATCTTAAGAGTCCCCATGTATGGTCATTAATTTTTTTTTATTTTTTTTTATTTTGTGAGATGGATTTTAAAATATTATTTGTGACATTTGTTGCTATAGTAAAATAGTGTAATAATAGTAAACATAGTAAAAAGCATCAAGAAAATTTCAGATAGAAAATATGCAATTATTCTATGCAGCGACAGTCAGTAAAAAAAACTCTGACGGTAGAACAATAGGAATATTGCAAATTCAGAATTTAGATAACAATACTCGAATATCACTTTAAAAAAAACCATGAACCCCCTTATTTTCCGATGTTTCTAATAATAACGTTTCCATTGAACAACGCCATTTTTTTCTTTTCTTTAGTTATTTAAAAATATACATAAAATAACTTTCAAACATGGACATAACTTTCAAAAGCAAATTCATTTCTTATACGCATATTTAATTTTTTTACGTTTCCTTTTGGAGATTCTTAAGGACTAAAAATGTAGATAAAATATGTCTGTTGCTCATTTGAAACTTCATAAAAAAGTTTGTTAAATCCGTTCCTTATTTTGTTAGAAATCGGAAGATTCCCTCCTTTAAAATTCTTTAAAAGAAGATATTATGAATATTTCCTGAGAATTTTTTTAATCTTACACATCTCTTGATTAAATATTCAACTATGAGTTTTCTTTTCTGTTATTTCTGAAAAAGAAAAATGAAAAAAAAGAAAGAAAGAAAAAAAGAAAAAAAAAGCTAGTTCTAATTCTAACAAGAAGAAAGAGAACAATAGGATTTTTTTTATCACAACAACAAACAATTTATGTTTAAAAAAAATTGACATTTTTCTAGGAATTACTTATAGATCTGAATTTAACAAAAAATGAATTATTCAAAAATATTCGATAAGTTTTGTACAAAGCAGATATAATTTAAAATATATTAAAATCAAGACAAAAGTGAAAAATACTAATTGTCGATTTCAAATAAATAATAATTGATCGAAACAATTGTGAGTCATTTAAAACTTATTCTGAAATGTTTATAAAATGAATATTATAAAGAAATGGGTATTTATATTTTCTTTTTATCATGAATATATTTTGAGTTCAAGTATTGAATATATTAATTTTTCTCAGAGTTCTTACAAATAGATTAAATATAATATAGAACTATGAACGGCATTAAAACTATGAATTCCAGAACATGCCGGTGTCCTGGCCTAGGTGTAGCACGTCTTCCATGTGATCTGGGCGATCTGTGTTTGAGTGTTTGTTCTATCTGTGGGGTCTTTGAAAGGGCCTCTCTGTAAATAGGGGTTGTACAAAATAGTGTGTGAGTGACATCTGCGTATGAACTAGAAGTCAGACTTCTGCCCTCGGGTGCTCAGGAGCCTTTACCCTCTGAAGCTGCTGTATAAAACTCGGCTTAAAAGCGTTGACTTAGTCAGCGGACATTTCTATGACAAGTACATAATTAACAACAAATTTTCTGAATATTAAGTTTTTTTTTATTATAAACTAAACAGCTAAGTGTCTGTAAACTATTTGCTCTCTTTCCTTATTCATATTTAATGAGTCGATTATAAATGTCAAAATGTAAAATAAACGACATTATATAAAGTATGAATGAAAATCCTACTGAT
The DNA here is from genome assembly GCF_947563725.1 of Argiope bruennichi. Lineage (NCBI taxonomy): Eukaryota > Metazoa > Arthropoda > Arachnida > Araneae > Araneidae > Argiope > Argiope bruennichi. The sequence goes on from NC_079153.1 coordinate 121,913,883, forward strand.
TGGGGCACAGAAGAAATGTATTAGAGCACACGTAACAAAGAGTCTGTAAGAGATGTTAAATATTTACTCAAAAAACATTTATACTGACAATAAGAAAAATGCTAAAAAATTTCAGACATCAAAAAGTTTTATGTGTATCATGCTTCCATTTGCTTCTCCTTCTTTTCTAAGAACTGTTTCTTAGTTTTTAATACTTCTTTTACTTCTTATACTTACTTTAGATCTCCCTGAATCCGATGAACATATTTTTGCAATTATGTCTGTCTGTCTGAGATTACGATTTCTCAGAAGCACAACGATGAAATTTCTTATGTGATCTTTATACCAAATTTATAGGTGTTTATCAAATTTTGAAATCTCAATTCTGTCCGGATAATTGGTTATTAATTAACCTGATAACTACAAAATGGAGAGAGCTAAATGGATAAAATTTGGTACACAGATTTAACATTTAAAAGTTAGAGTTATCTAAATTTGGAAGCAAATTTGCTAAGGAATTGCCCATCTGTTAGTACTGTACTTTCACAAGCATGTAAATGAGAAAATTAAAATAACGCAATGATAAATATATGAAATTTAGTATGTTATTTCAAAATTATAATTGCGCTTCTGTATCAAATTTCAAATTTATTTCAGTCGAAGAAAAGGCATCCAAATACACATTCGGTTACTGGATATTAGTTAGTACATTACTTTGGTAATGTACTTAAGTATGTATTAATCGTAAGAAAAATCGTTTATGATCACACGCTAATTGCCCCTTTCTCACTATTGTCGGCGAATGTCATGTAATTATAAATTGTAGTTAAGCCAGTAACATAAATAAACAAATACATTTATTAGAAAGCATGCGAGAAAATTTCATGAAGACCACTCCTATAGTTTGATTAGAAATCTATATGAAAATATCGTAATTTTCCTCAGTTTTTGGCCTCATTATAACAAAAAAAAAAATAAACTCAAACATGTAAACATTTACAAAGCCTTTTAAGCGGTTAAAACTTTAAAAATACAGAAGAACGCTTGAAGCGCATTACGGTCGCCCTGTAGAATTTTCATTTGAACGCACTAGACGTGTTACGGACGGCAAAAGGTTAAAGACCGTATCGTTTTTATTTTTGGTTATGAATTAATAAATTTTCTTCAACAAACAGATAATATTCAATATTGTTTACAAAAAAAATAGTGAATGATTCAATTACGAATAACTAACTTTCTTAATAAAATTTAATAATTGAAGTTAGGAAAAAAAACAAAGTTTTTTTCATATATCTTTTAATGCGAAAAAATCATCAATTTATTCATATTAATTTCACACTGAAATATTATTTGAAATAACTTTTTTTGCATTATTAACATGAACAAAAGTGACAGAAAAAATGACAGAAAACTGCATGTGCCAGTAGAATATACAACTACATTACCGTATAAAAACACAATGAGAAATAGATTGTTTTTTCAGAAAAAATAAAAATAAAAAATATTTGGAGGAAAAAAATGAATGATATTTAGAAAGCAAAATCTAATAAAAAAAGTTCTGATTCATTCCTTCTCAGTTAGTTTAGTAGATATCAATACTGATATTCTATATTAACTGGTACGTAAAAAAAAATAAAAATTGATGAATAAAGAAGGATTAAAAAAGGCAAGATATTCTTTTTATTTATCCTTCCATTGTTTTAGTTATAATTGCAAAAGAGCATTGTTTTCGGATAAATATATTTTTAACACTTTTATGTATAATTAAATTGCAATACATAAAGTTTTTTTTCCTCAGATATTACAGTCTAATTAAATATTTCTTTTTTAATATAAAAAGTAGAATTATAAAAAAAGAGAATGATCGAAAAAAGAATGTTAAGAAGATAAATAGACAAACTAAATTAATAAAGTATGAAGTATTTAAATTCTATTTATAATGCATGTTCAATTTACTCCATTTTCTATAATTTTTTGAGGTATGCAAATATATTCCTACTTAGAGTTATGAAATAAAAAAAAAGTCTATGGCTTTCTAATATTTATTAACTAAGCCTACAAGAACCTATACAATAAAATTTTCTACCGCTTTGTTTGTTTGTTTGTTTCTCGTAAAAAAATGTTTTTCTCATTAAGAAAAGAAAAGAAAAAGAAAGTTTTTGAAATGAAAAGAAAAGAATCTCTTTAAAAAAAATAATGTTTTTGAAATGAAAAAGAAAGAATTTCTTAAAAAAAGAATGTTTTTTTTGTAAAATTGTCATAGATTATGCCAATAAAAAAAAATCTATTCAAATCTGTTTTTAAAAAATCTGAAACGATCCCAAATATTTCAAAAATGGTATCTTAGTCAATGATAAAAATGATAGCCTTCCATTTATTGGCGCTTCAAAAATAATTTTAAATTTGTGTTTCGTTAAATCAGTCAGTGAATCAAGACTTTTACTCCATTCTTTCGCTAAGTAATCAAGTAATTTTATTCTTCAACTTCATGATATCAATACTTGGAGATTCTCTTTGTTTGGGACCTCTTCTTCTTTTGTGCAGTCAACCACCCCGCCACCCCTGAACGAAGCAGTATCGGCAGGATTTCTTGTGTTCGACTGCTGTTTTTATCAAACCCCGTCCATAACACCGGCCCATTCACCGAACTGATATCTTCTTCAATTGGTCACCATCCACAAAGGAGTCCATCTTTGACCTTCTTCCTCTTCTTCTCGTACACCTATCATACTGTTAAACGAGGAGCAGGCCACCACTTTAAGAAAGTATCCTCAAAATTCTTTATATTTCTCCAAATTCTCGTGCCACAACAAAAGAAAGTCAAAAAACTATTTAGTGAAAAACTGCCAAATTTTAATATCACGTTTTTCAGTATTTTTAGTTTTTCTGGAGCCATCAGTACTGTACTTTAATCATTATTTTCAACTTTTTGATTTTTTTAAAATTTCTATACATCTATACATTCCTTTAAATAATGATAAAGAGTTCCAATTCCTCCACAGTTTCTTTATTTAAAAGTATCTGCAATTCGCAGTGTTTTCACGGGCCACATTACTTTAGTATAGCTCATATGTCTCATAAGATTAGATGTACGTTTTGAGTGAAGAAAACTTTCGCCCATTGGATTGAAGGACTTATTAAGGAAGTATAAATAGTAAGGAAATATTAAATAGAGTAAGTCCTCATTAAATGCATGGATTGCCAAAATACTATCTCCCAAGACAAAATACACCAGCCACTTAGGAAACATCAAAACACGATTTTTTCTTAACTTTTATTTTTAATTTTATTTTTATCAAGTGTATCGGAAACGCCTCTAAAATTAATTGCAAGCAAATGTTGTTGATATATGAGTAAATTCAATCAAATTATTGAACAATCTTACGTAGAAAGAACTAACAGTGCAATATTATGTTCTAAAGCATATAGAATCCTTGGTGTTTAACTTTCTGAAAGAATTCATATTAATATCTAGAGATTTTTTTTTATATTCCTGTTTCTTTAATAAACATTTTTATAGTTAAAAAACACGCCTATAATGTGAGTCTATATTTATCAAAGAGGCATGCACTTAATTTTTATTTAATTAAAATTTCAGAAAGAAACTTGTGCTTTGATAAGCACATTTCCATTCTTAAAATTCCCATCTAATTTGTATCATGACGATACCACAGCAGCATTTCACTGAATAGAGAAACGCAAACAACAACGACAAAAAAAAAAAAAAAAAAAAAAAAAAAAAAACTGACGAAATTTCCTTCTATGTTTAAAATACTCTGTTCATGTTATTGAAAAATGAAGAAAAATCCACATGCCTTTTTTTTAACTTAAAAAATAATATTTGTTTTTCTTTTCCAGGCCATTCACTGATATCTTGATTCTTCTTTCCTTCTGAGATTTAAATAGATCTGTGAAAAGATAGCGAAAAGAAAATTTTCATGCAGATGATGCGACAAGAAAACTGAAGCTAGATTCCATTAAAAAGAAAAAGGCACGTGAGTATTAAATTCAAATAAAAGCATTTGTTCAAACATGCGTATGTGCAGGGAATTGTAACAAAACTTTTACTGGCTGGTGACCCTGTTGCGAAAGCTTATGAAGTGATTGAAACAAATTTCAGATTTTTTAAAAATCTAGTGACATCAAATGCATTCTAATTCTACGCTTCAAAAATGTTCTAAAATTTCTACGCTTAAAAATTTGGCATAGCAATAGCATTAAAGGAATTTCTAGGGCGCATAGCTACTTCCATATCAAGATAATGCTTTTCAACTTAAGATGCAATAAATTCCCATGCTTTCTATATCTTCTTTTATTTTTTTGGAAGCTTGCTGTTCTATTGTGTCTATTATTTCTTCATCTCCTTACCAAATATCCGCAGGTTTCTGCTATCACAAAGAATGCAACTCCATACGCTCTTCTGGATCTGTTCTTCAGCCTGTTCGTTGTCATTGCTATTTACTTCCAACCCCATAATCTTAGCCAGAAATAAACTCTCATCAATTAAGCTTCCACAGGCATTTGCTCAGACTTTTGTAGTTGTTTTTGATAATACTTTTTACTTATTATATGTAAATGTATGGATTCTCTTTGAACAACGCTCAACACAAACTGACACAACCCAATTTAACACATGACGTCGATATCTCTTCACCATTTATTCTGTGAAACATCCCTCGTTAAGTAAGTCATTTTTTTACATTTTGTTTTGCAGGTGTTTGTTAAATTAGGTTTCACAACAAATAAATGATTTTAAACTAATAATTAAATTTATACACTGATTAATACACTAATTTATACACTAATTAAATTTATACATTATAATTAAACATGAGGCTCTCCAGTAAGCATTCATAATTTTAAATAGTAAATTTTTTTTTAAATGACCAGAAAAATAATACACAAAATAAGATGTTGGCTGAAATTTGTTTACGATTTTATAACTATATAGCAATTATATTTGGTAAAAAAGTGCTACCAAACAACATCATTTCTTTGTATGCCTTGCCAATTCCATTTTTTCAAATCTAGGATAGGTTTAAAATCCCTATTATTTTAAAGCATTTTACTATATATATACAGCAAAGATAAAAATAATTAAAATATAAATAATTTTTTTCAAAAAATAATGGATTGAGATAATCACAAGATTAGAGAAAAATAATTAAAATATAGTTGATTTTTTTTTAAAAAAAATCTTGTAGTCCCTTGCATTTGCTTACATTTGTTTAATTCAAACAAAACAATCCTACATAAAAATCAATGATGATTTAAATGAATGTACAATGATTTTTTAAAAAATCATTTAGCATTCTTTTGTATTCAAGTAATATAAAGTTTTCACTAATTTCTAAAATATCGTTTCTCCAAAAATTCTTTTGAAAATAAAATAATTGCGAAGCAAATTTTTTGAGAATAAAAAAATAGCATACCAAAAATATGAGTGTACGTTTTCATTTTCTATTTAATCTAACGGAAGAAATTATGCACCGACTAATGAGAAAGAATTAATCAGTCGCATCTGTTACAAAGAACTTTAATTAACTGGTCTTTTTCTTCTGGCTGAAAAGATATGTGGATTACTTTAATTCACAGATTACTTGCTTCAAGTTGCTTTCAAAAAAATTCAGCAAAGTCTTGCTGTTTTACAATTTACCTTTTTATTAATCTGTTCTTTTCTTTCCTCTTTAATATATAGAAATTTTTCTTAGAAAATTTCAATATTAAACTCGACATATTTCTAGGCTAACTGCAGACATTTGTGTTTAATACAAAGCAGAAATTGTTCAATATTTTTTCCTTAAAACATTTCCGCAATTAGAAAATGTTAGAATTTTGAGATTAAAGAACTAAAATTTGTTTCGCCACCATAAAATTTAACTCGTTTTCCTTATCTAGTTAGGAATTCCACTTTAGTTAACGTTGAAATGTTAACTATAATTTTTTATATTATTTTTATATAACCTAAATCTACAGATCAAAATTTGCAGACAATATTTATTAAATTCATAGAAATATAACGATTCCCTCAAAAAATTTAATAAGGAAATGTTAGAATCTTAAAGATTTAAAATATATTTCTTTTCTATAAATTTTCTTTTCAATATGGGTTGCAATTTTTCGTAAATTATTGCATAAATACTAACCATAACTTTTTAGTTTCAGATTCTATTTATTTTATTTTCATTGTCTTTCAAAGCTATTTTTTCAGTATTTTTCTATTCTATATCGGCCATCTTTATGTATCTGCGGAGAAAAATCTGCAAACAATAATATCACTAAAATCTCGCAAAAATATGGATCATGTTTAAAAAATTGCACATAGTTATGAATCTTACTCTTTCTATATAATTATATAGTTATAAGGCTTATATACAGGGTGGCCATAAAATAACGTTCCTATTTTGGTGACATCTGCAGTTAAAACGAATGAAAGCAATAAAACCACATTTCATATGCAGACTGTGAAAGACATGAAAAAATGAATTCAGCAGAAAAGAAATTGGTGCCAAAAGTTGCCGATAGGAGAAGTATTGGCGCTGCTGTCGCGTAAGAATGAGGAAATTGGCATATTCAGATGTATTATGTAAAATTCCTAGTGCTTTCGTTACAGCAGCACCATGCATTCCTTGTAAAAAAGAAAGGGCAAACGACTATTGACTGTTAGTTGTAAAGATGAAATTATATATATTTGATTGACTTCAAATTGAAGGAATTCCGATCATTTAAACAATATTAATTCCAAAACAAACGGCATGAATAAATTATTGCAGTGAATTAGTATAATTAACCTGTTCTTTACTTGCTTACTGCTGTTATTCAAATATATCATTCGTTTCAATGTGACCCTAACATTCAATATTAACTTCAGAAACCTATTCTCTCCTTGTCTGTAGAAAAAAATATATTTTGCCTTATATAAGAATTCTTATAATGGAATAAATGTGAAATAGGAAAACTAGTAGAATATATACATATGTGTCTAAAGCTTAATACGATATGAATATAAAGGTAAAGTATCCAAAATGTTTTTAAAAGCATGCAAAAAGAGAGTTTTTTAATTCTTACAGAGTTCTTCTTCTTTAGCATTCAAAAATTGAAGACAATTATATGATTAAATAGATGAAACAATGGAAATTGTTTGGATATTGAGTAAGAATGCAATCTATTGTTGCAAATTAGAGAAAAATATTTTTAAAAGATTGCAAACTTCAGAAATAAATTTGCAAGACTATTAAATTTTTATTTTTAAAAAGACAATTTTAAAAACTTGAGACGGTGTAAAATTTATTTTTCTGCATAAATATTTTTTGGTATTTATCGCAGAAAAACTCTAAGATTCAATGTTTAATCAATTCAAATTATAGTTGAAATTTCAAAAAAATGCTACCAGGTGTACATATCCAAGGTATATTATTTCTAAGTTATATATGAGCAAAATTTGGTAGTTGTAAGTCTGGAATGCATTGCCAACACAGGCAATGCATTCCAGACTCATATCCACAGTCATTTATCTTTATTATTAATATAAATATGGTCAAAAATATACTTCATTGAATTAGCAAATATGTTTTAATGACTATCATTCCTGCACAATTTATTTCATTCATTTTTTATTTGATATTCATAATCTGAAACGTGCATGTTTATTATGCTCTTGTAAATTTTTAGTGGAAATTTATTATAAATGATTTGTCTTACATCTTGCAATCTTTCGGTAATATTAAGCGTCTTTTCATTTCTATGGAGTTATTATCTTGTCTGAATTGTTTATATTTGTCAAATTCTTGTTTTTAATCCATTTGGTATTTGCTGATTCTCAAAAAATACATCCTTTGCAAGCAACTCCACCTGTAGAATTATTATAAAATATAATTATAGTTCAGGGTTTTTATTTCCTTTTATGTGTTATATTCAAAAGTTGATCAAGAATATCCACAGCTCCTTTACTGGATTTGAAATGTAAAATAATATATGGGATTTTTGTGCGATGTGTTATTTATTGATTTATGCAGATACATTACGTTTTTGTACTTTTTTTTTGGAATGCAATACACTTTTATTATTTGTAAAGTGAAACCTTGAGCTATGCATTTGGTGTCATTTATTCAGGAAGCTCTGATTTATTTTTCCGATATTCCAGAGCTTAGTAATAATTCATTCAATATGAAGTTGACCGAGTTTGTAGGAAATGTAAATATCACACTATTTTATGTATATTACCCTCTTTTATATATTAGATCACTTACTACTCGCATGGCTTGCTTTTTTTCTGATATCGATTTCAGTTCTTTCAGTTCTTTTCTAGTGTATATATTAATAAACAAGTTTTGCTATCTCTGGAAAAGAGTTTTCATCTCTTTTATTTATTATAAAAACAACATTTTGATTCAATATTTAAATTATTTATAGATTATTTTTTTTATTTATATAAATGCAGCATTTTAATTCCATACGTAGGCGATTTATTTGATGTATAGTGTTCTCCAGCCATAAAAAGAACTAATTGTTCATCTGTTGTAACATTTTTTCTTTATATTTATAAAAGAGATTTGACTGAATTCGTAGAAATTTTTCTGAACGCCCCGAACAGAAAGAAGTTTGTTTTTCTATGTAACATTCCTGTTGATGAATAATAGATTTTTTATGGATTAAAATACTTTCTGGTATTTATTTCATCCTTTATTGTTAATCTAGTGATATATAATGCAAAATTTTAAACATAATTATGAAAAAAACTGAACCTTCTTGTAATAACTTGCTTGATGTATTGATATAATTTGAAAAATATTTATAGAAAATATATAAATAAAATAAATATTCTTCCAAAAGAATTACATTACTTCATGATTAACAAAGTCCCGAAATATCTATAAAATAACTTCATATTATTATTTTTCATAAAAACGCCTTAGAAAATAAGGTATTTATTGATTAAATATGAAATTTTGATTTTAAATTAAAAAAATTTAAAAATTACGATATATTTTGGATTTATGAAAAGTTTTAAATGTTATATGATAAGTTTTCATCTTACCATTCTATTAAAATAAAATAAAAACATTTTTTTTCTACCAGAAAAATTGTTGAGGCTGTTTGTAGAAATATTATAAATGTCTATATGTGGAAATTCAAAGCAAAAAAAAGCATTCATCTTTAAGTCTTCAAAATTTATTAAGAGTGCAATTATTTCACTTGAAGTTCACAAAAATTACCGATTAAATATAACATAAATCTTCGACTTTAAATGATCTCGTTATACATCATTCCTTTCTTCCTCCCTTCCCCAGCAAATAAAAAACATTATATAGCGTGTTTCTGAAATAAATCAAACTATTCTAACGAAAACGAAATGTTGCCTGAAATAGTTCTTCTGGTGTATTTTTATTTTCTGGATCACGAAACATATAAAATGGAAGTATTATGTAAAAATTTCATTGAACTAAACTGAAACTGTTGTAACTAGAAGTAGAGGAAAGCAAAGTAAAATAATAATAATAATAATAATAATAATAATTCTATAGTGAGTGTGTTGTGATTTTCTAATGAACTGCCCAGTTTTAAATACACTAGTTTTAATTTCCACAAGCTACTACACTACAATTACAAGCACACATAGAGAAATAGATTAAAGAAAGCAGTATGGTGGAGATATTTCACCGTTTCCAACCTAAAACATTCGGCCCAAGGGTTGCGCCTAGAGAAAAAAGTCAACCTCAGGATGCAGGTCCCCCGTTCAACTGTTTGTCTTCTGTAAAACGCCACAAGGGGGCGCTCTCTGCTCAAGGGGAAAAAGAGGTTCTACAATTGTATAATTATTCGATGTAATGGTTGTTATTAAAAACTATCTCTTTTATTAAGTAGTAATTATACTCATTTAAAAAAAATTTTTAAAGTGTATGTTAAAAACCATTCTCTTCAAACTTATAGTTTAATATAAATTTAAGAAAAATTTAATCACACTCATTTATCTTTCTTTAGCAAATAAAGTTGTAATGTATAAACTAGATCTTTTATAAAATAAATTAATTTATTCTGTTTAAAAATTTTCTTTCTTTCTTATTAATACAATTAATTTGAATGCGCTGGAGAAGGTAATTCGCAATTATATGAAATACTCAGAAAATAATTAAAAAAATGAAATAATGTAATTTTATCTCGTAAATATAATCGTAAAAATAATTTAGAGCTAATGAAAAATTGTTAGTCATATTTAAAATAATTATGTTATGCCTTTGCAAAAAGCACTCTTGAGAGATAATGAGCTGCTCATTTTACTTGTTTTCAATAATGAGTAGCAATAATAAAGTTTTGTTTCCTTCACAAATTTTAAATTTATTTATATTATTTTTTTAATTAATTTTTATCACTCCTTTTTGTATCTGAAAAAATAATTTTATTTAAATAAAAAGTATATCTATTGAGTTATTCAAAAGAAAACAAAAATTATGCAGACGATATATACGGCACATGGGTTATATTGAATTAATGCTCCAACTCATAAAACTCATTTGTTGCGAAAATTCATTTGATGATTGATATGGTTCAATATCTTATAATTATTCAGTAATTTAACTTATTACATTATAAGGGAATCAAACATGCAACTTTAAACTAATGAAAACTTTTTCTTCCTTAACTGAATCAAAATTAAGGAGATGAATTAAATTCCCAACATATTCTTTTATTTATTATTAATGATTATTTTTTAAAATTTTTTTTATTTTTATTTATTTATTATTGAAAATATTCTTATAGTACAACAATAACTCTGGTAGCATAATAACAATTAATATTAATATCATTCAGAACAGAGAAGTCTTAATTTGCCCTCTTTATTTTAAACTTAAATTTTTTAAAGAAATCTGTTTTTAATATTTGGTGTTATTTTTTTCTGGCATGAATATTCTTGCTTAAAATATAATTATATTAAATGCGTAAAAATATAATATTACACCAAAATATATTAAATTAATGTATATCAGTTATAAATGTAAATAAATATTTTATCATTTATTTTTATTATTATACATAGTGAAAATTAAGAAGAATTCATTATTATCGCATTTTATATCTTGTATGTAAGGACAACTAAACGATGGCAGTTTATTGCATACGTTCTTTTAGCGCACTTAGTGATATAAATAACAGATGCATAATAATACTCAAATAAATTGAAAAATTCTATCTTAAGCAGGAAAAAAAAAAACATATGTGATGGCGATAAAAAATATGCAATAAAGAAAAGTCCTTTAAAATTCTTTACTTTTTCTCTTTAAAATTCTTTTAAATGATTTATGATATATTATAGATACACCTTTTGAAATATTTGAAATTTTGGCACAATGAATTGATAAATAATAGCAATTGAAACATACCTATAAAATAAAAATCGATATTTTGAACAATTTTGGGTATTATGTCCCCTATAACTTGTTGTATTTACTGAACCAAATATTAAATATTTTAAACGAAAAACACCAGATTCAATCTGAAGTATCCTTGCGATATTCAAGAACAAAAACAATAATTTTCTCTCGGACAGGAATGACGTCTTCTGCAGAATTCATCTCTTCCGCTGTAATGAAAACAGTGAAATTCCTGTCAAATAACTCTTTCTTGAAAAGTGGGGCACTGTTTCTTTTATTTACTTCTTACGCCTGCAAGCAATTTGTTTACTTACAGTCAGGTGGTGACAGAATTATGATTGTGAAGCTGCCTTTTTCTTCGTCTTTTCTTTCGTTGCTTCATCTAGACGCTGTTAGGCCAGTGTTTAAAACATAATAAATATTTCTGCTAAGGTATGCGAGAATCCGGAGAAAGCTAAATTTAGTTCTAAAATGCCAAAAAAACGCAAAATTAAACCTTCACCTACTTTATGATCAAAACATTTATCTTTGGCTTCATTCTTTTATTTATTTTAGCTTTTTTAGAAAGTTTCATCAAACGTGAAGACTTCTCTTAAAACATGGATTTCTAAGTTTCCCAAGATAAAAGAATGCTAAAATTTAAGTTTGTTTGAATAATTTTTCGAGATATGATTATTTCAAATATTTCATACAAAAAAGCAGAATTTAAAATTTATTAAAAAAGAGCGTAATTTATTTATTACTGCAAATGTATTCTAAGAATTTAATTGCAAAATGTATTGATTTCTGGAGAAATTAAATGAGAAACATGCATAATATGCATATTGACATTTCTATAAAAATTCTACATAAATTTCTATATAAAGAAGTTATATTAAGTATTTAATTTGGGGCGGTTAGAGGTAATTGTTTAATCATATCTTAGCTAATATTCGAATTTGGTTTACTAAAAGTTGTTCTATATCTTCATATATATACCAGTACAAAAAAAATAAGATGACACATTCATAAAAAAATATCATTTCATGAAAATTGAAACCTGTCTTTGATAGCATAAAATTTCTTTTACACAATATATTTCCTTTCTTTATAAAAAAAAATGGGTGTATTTTTTTGATTAAGAAAGTCGAATCATAACCGTCCTTTAACATAATCGTATTTATATTTCTTAATTGGCTAAGATTTAAAAAACAGAATTTCATAAAGACAAATAACAAATAGATAAAACTTGTTTTATATTTATTTGCATATAAATAGAAAGAACTGAATAATTTCGTTCTAAATATAAAAAAGTTCATAAAAAACAACCACTTTTTAATATTACTTAATTATCTAATCTGTCATATATTTATCAAAGATTTGTACATAATTTATTTGAACTTTAGCTGAAATAATTTAAAAACAAAACCTTCATAATGATCGTAGTCAATAAAATAGGAATCAGAATTACTATATCACTTTGAAAGCAGTCATTTTTTACTTTCTGTTATATGAAATATAGAGAAAATATTGTAAATGTCAAAAAATTCGAACTAAGAAATTTCGACGAAATTCCACATTTTAGACCCTGAGTACGAAACATACCTTTTTGAAAAAGATCTCTCCATCTGCGACAAAAATAACCCAAAGTCGGTTTCAGCTAGATGGATGGTATATGATTATCAGATATGTACGCATATTTATAGATTTCTATCAAATTTTGAGTGAAATTCTTTCAGAGCAAGTCTGTCTGCCTGGCCGTTCGAATATAAGTTACCACAATAACTATAAAATGAAGAGAGTTAGATATATAATATTTGGTACACGAATTTATCAACTATATTGTAGACGCAATATCAAATTTTCAGCTAAATCCAACAAAGGGTTAACCATCTGTCTGTATGTAATCTCAGAAGCATGTCAACTATTGAGAAGAACGCCGCTAAAACTTAAATTCGGTTTTCGGGTATTATTAATTGCATGAAAGAGATTAATCGCCAAAAAAACATCGCCAAAGATGGCATGATGGATTCAGTAAAAAGGCTATTAATGAGTACGCGAGAAAGTTTTGGAGAGACCACTCACACAGATTTTCTAAGTTAATGTCAAAATGGATCACCCCTCTCAACTTTAATGTTCATTTGATGTAATATGACTATGCATGCATTGAGTGCATTTTATATCTACTAATCATTAGATCTTTTGTATCTGATTAATACATAGATAATAATTTTGCAATACAGATATAATAACAATTAATACAGATATTTATATTAATATAGATTAATTTTTATAATAATTCTTGCTTCTTATGGCACTTGCCACGGACAAGCCCGCTGTTACGAAGACAGCGATTTTAAGCCGGAGGGGGAGCGTCTCTTGTTTTTATAGTAGCGCCAACTAAGGCCAAGAGTACGACTTTGCTACTCACGCATCACTCATTCGCTTGCACAGCCCCTTTTTACAGGAGGGTACATTCACACATCTCACAGAAAGAACAAAGAACCATGCCCAAACCGGGACTCGAACCCGGGACAGACGCGCTACCCCTATGCCAGGACGCCGGCCTGTTTTTAATAATTAATATAGATAATAATCAGGATATATCGGAAACATTCAATATTCTTTTAAAGAATGTAATCTACAAATAATTACACTAAAGCTGATATAACGGTGAATTTTCAACATCATTTCATCTATCGCAAACAGCACTTATTTTGTCTTTTTACTTTGGAAACACTAACAAATTCTTTTTCTTCAAGAATGGAGTTGGAAATTGTTTTGGGAAAAATTGTTTATATAGAGATTTTTATCTTCAGACATTCCGAAAATAACAGTATTCACTGTAGATTCTGAAAACAATTTTCTTGTCTTAACAGTAAGTAACGTTAAATTCTTCTGTTTAAGAAAAACAAAAGAGAATGGAAATTCTTACAGGTAATATTGATACATAAAGACGAAATGCTTCAAGTTGCCTAGAAACGAAATTGCGTTTATCCTCCCAGAAAACTAAAATAAATAAACGATTATCAAAAGAGGATTTACGGTGAAAGTTTCTGATCTTTGGTACTTTCTGAGCTTTCTTGCTCTCGGTATCAAATTTATATATGGAATTCATATGTTTAACATTTATTTGGTTAAATAAAATTACATACTTAATAAATACTATATTAGCTATAGCGTGTTTATATTGCCGAGTATTTTAAATAATTTGAAGATTTTGCCTTCAAATTTTTATTGCTTCCTACAATTAAATGAATAGTTTAGTTCTTTAAATGATTATATAGATCAGAGGAATATATATGCTAAATTGTAATGAAAAATACATTTAAAACATCTGAAATATTCAACGTCGACTTTCTTTCCTAATATTTTTTTAATTCCTAAATAACAAATATGATCAAAATAGTCGGTGCAACTATACTCAAATATAATATTGTCTATAAATGTAATTGTATTTATGTTAGTTATATATTTTTGTATATATGGTTTTAAGTACATCGTTTTTTAAGTAGTTTTTTAACCTGTTTTCGGCCGATTATTGTAAACGATTCGTTTTATTTTCTTAGTGTTTGATGCATTTAAAATTAAACATTGTTAATGAATCGATCTGCTCATCATGAATCTGAGAAAATTTTGTTGACAAATTCTTGAGATATTACATAAATTAAGAAAAACATTCATTAGTGTCCATAAAGTTTAAACACTTAGTGACTCTGTTTTCACTAATCATAGTATTAAAAAAATGCTTTGTTTCAGTGAAAAATATTATCATATTAATTTCAGATTAATCCTTTCCACTTTAATTTAAAGCATAAATTCTACGGGAGCTAACAGAAAATTTCAGAGATGCATATTACGTTATGACTGAAGGCCTTTATAATATTTGAGTGAATTATATGACTATCAAAATTTGAAGTTTTAAAATATTTTGATGAAGAACCTATTAAAGTAGGAATTGCATAAAATATATTTTTAAATAATAAATAAATTTAAACGAACATTAAGGTTTTAAGAACATTAAGATAAAGGCGGCTAGTATAAAATATTTTGATAAGCATATTATTATGAATCTGTAACATTTCTTGCGGCAATGATCGTATCACTCTGAAAAGAGAGACTTGCGACGTTTCTTAATGGATGTCGAATGTACGCCAGGTCAATAACTCCAGATCTTGGTGATCAATTGGTGGTGATTTGGCTACAAAAATAAATGTTTTAGAAAATGCAAGAATTTCGTTGATATTTTTTATTAGGAGGTAAGATAGGGTGAATTTTCTAGAAAATCTCAAATCCATTTGAAAGTTTGTAAGAGTTGAAACGTTCGCTCGAAGATGAATTCTTTCTTTGAAGTGTAATTGTGTTATGACACGCGTTCCAGGTTTAGTAGCTTTAGGTCAAATTTCTGGCTTGTAGACTGCCAAAACGCACGTATTCATTTTCATTAATAGTAGATATTTTACTCTAAAACTTATAACTCTGTCGGAGTTCAAACTTATTTAGATTTTGCAATTTAAATATTTACTTAATAATATGTTTTTTTTATCAAAGCTCGGTTTCGTTCAACAGTACTTTAAGACACTTCATAGTAAAAGCTAACAGTTTACCCTTGAATTTTGATGTACATAATATGCTTCAAATTTCTCCTTTTTTTTCCTTTGGGGAGAACCAAATGCGAAGCAAATTAATTTTCAAAAGCTTTGCAGAAGTTTAAAGGAATATAAAAAAACATAAAAGCTTGAAAAACTCAATTACTTAAAGCAAGACATCTAATTAAAACCCATTTATTTAGTTAATGAACAAGGAATAACGAATTTCAATTTGGAATAGTTTATTAGTTTTCAAAGAAGATAAATTTGGTTCACATTGATTTTTCAAATCCACTCCATTAGAACATATTAATATTTTAAATATTGTAAAACACTGAAACTTGCAGCCCATCCAACCTATGCCATTTAATCGCAAATCGCATTATTCATTTAATATTTATTACATTATTCTACTTAATATTTATTATCTAAAACAAAATTTCGATAACTAAGATAAATTTTGAAAAGATTAGAAATATTAGTATTAATTATGTATATATTATAAATTTAAAAAAATTGTACCTTGAAGTATACTGTTGTCAAAAAAAATTCTCCAAAATTAATTATGCGTTGAGCATCACAAATTTAAAATTCTTTATACGATAAACAACTGATTATTAAATTGTTTATAAAAACTATGTAAAGTTGAAAGATTTTATCTATACGTATTGATATATTATCCTAAAAAAATTCAAATGAATAGAAAATTCGAATTTTAATGAATAAATTAGGAAATAATATTATTTATTTTAAAAAGTGAAGTTAAGACGAAACTAAAACGGCAGCAAATTACAGATTATATACATGAAATATGCTCAAAAGAACTAAAGCACTCGCAATTTTTAGATATTTTTGACTAAGTGACTTTAATTTTAAACAAATGTTGACAATAAATAACCCCTTCTGCTTATTCCTTTTTGAATACATTTTTTTTCAAATTACTAACTTTGATTCACATTGTTTTAATCAGTTCCAAAGTAAAAAGAAAGCAAACGTATAAAATTTATTTTTTTAATGTGTCAAAATTTATTAAAAAATAAAAAGTCAAAGAAGTAAAATAGAAAGACATATTCTTCCAGCCCAATTACTGGACGTATTTTCCTAATTTTTATTTAATATATGAATGGTTATCAGCTACTATATATACATGTTTCCATTTTCGCCATACAACCAGCATTTGACATTTTCGAGAGAAAGTTCAAGAACGTTATTCCACTGTGCAATTTTCTGCGACACAAAGCATTTACAAGATCCCCCAATCTCAATCTCAGTACCGATTTCGATAATTCCTAATGATACGTCCAATACGTAATAATGAATGATATGTTTGCAAATTACATATTATCTTGTGATGAAATCCAATATTGCTAAAACTGATTCTGAAATGATAAATAACTGCTTCAATCGAATACAAAATCATCGAAAAAACTTCCTTCCCTTTATTCTTAAGTTGACATTTTCTACATCGGAAACATCCTTCGTATATGATTAATTTTCAGTTGATTCTACCTTTACGCAAGTTCATTTTATCAAAACAGTTATATCTCACTAGACAAACGTCCAGGACAGTCTTACTGTATAACACCCACATATCCCTTTCATCCCGGATCCGGAAGGAAATGGTAATTTTCCGGTAATCCCGTGTTCCTCCTTGCCGAACCCCGTTTCTCTGGAAGACACGGAGCGAATGTGATAATGAAGAACTGGGCCAGGTCATTAGTGACATACGGTTATGGATGACTTGAGAACTTAACACTTGCTAATGAGGAGTTGCTTAGAGGGAAGCGTGAGTTTAGACACCAATTAAATATTGTTGGGATGTCCAGGTAAATCTGATAAAACAACGTTATTTGGATCCTGGTAATTGATGTGTAAAGGAATGTGCACAATAAAAAACACATAACGGGTTTAAAATGTAGCTGGGTGTGTGGTTTTTTATTCAATGAAAAAATGCGTGGTTGCCTTTTGCTTATTTATTTTAAAATTTCAACATAACACCCTCCCCCCCCACACACAATGAGAGGTGGTGATTCGACAGAAAATAATATTGGGGGTTTTGGGAAGATAATTTGGAAGAGAAACAGTCGTTTTGGGGAGAAGTCAGAGAAGTGTCGTGTGATTCGGGCTTCTGAAGTAAGATCCACCCGATGAAGATCGGTGGATTCTTAGAGCTACCCCTGTAGCAGCCGGAGGCACTAACAGCCTGTTAGCTTTTCTTGTGAGGTTGTTTCTCCGAATTAATCAATTAATCGAGGAACCGTTCATGTTTAACTTTCAACTGTGTTGTAAATATTATCAATCGTATTAACCTAGATGAGAACGCGTTGTTCTTGTGTACATAAGGCTGTAAATAAAAAATTATCTTTTAACGCTACTCTGTTATTTGATCAGTAGGATCAAGTCATTTCATCATACTTACTTGGGGTATGTTTCGGAGAGACTGTAATCAATCATTTATAGTCCTGACCCTTGTTCAATAGGGGGAGATCTGCACCAAAAAACCTTGGGTATTCCTCAAAAGTAAAACTGAACAAAGCCGGGTTTTTTTAATTCCGTAAGCTGTTCGCTTTAGTAGTTATTTAGAGAGAGCAATTGATATTTTTGTTTTTAAAGTGTTTTACGTTCTGGTTATTCTTAAATTATGGGTGATGATTGCAAGATTGGACGAGTTTCTTCTTTTAAGATCATTTCAATCAATCAATTTTTTTGTAACATGGAGCTGCTGATGCTGAGCATATACAAGAGAAGAAAAACTTAATCGAATAAATAGCTTGAATCTTTTTATGTTTTATTAGAATTCGCAAAATATTCGATAATGATTCATAATAAATATTTAAATAATAATAATTAAGATATGGTTTTTTGACATGCCATCGAATTTTGATGAATGATCTGGCAACTCTTCTTATTAATGCAATTTTTGTACGTAATTAAATCAATTTATTTGGGGACATGATTGTTAAATAATCAAAAGGAGCTTTTTTAATGTCTACAATGAAATCAATCTAAGTATATAATTTTACAAAAATATTTTTTAAATATTCAAATAATTTGAAGATCTATTTAATATTAATGATAAAAAATTCAAATGAATTATTTAATTAAAAATCAATAATCCGTTTAATTTTTTTTTAAAAATCAGTTTGATTTTATTTCAGAAACGTTATCTAACAATATAAGCAGTGTGCTTTCAGAGGTCTTCTGGATTTCCTCCTGATTTTTTTCTGCTAAAAAAACAACAGCTAGTAAAAGCTCGTTTTGCTTCGAAAGTGATTTTTTAGAAAATAGTAAAATTATAGCTTGCACTTTAAGTAATAATATTGAGTATTGAAAATAATTACTTAAAAGCCTATGAGATGACGTTGTTAATTTCACGTGACATCGGCAAATGAAAAATCTGAATATTTATTCTATTAATAAAGCCTTATCAAATTTAACGACTATAAAGTCTTCTAAACGAAACTATAATTTTGGTCAAAACAAATATCCACAGTAATGTCATACCCGACCTGAATGAATTAAGGCCAATACTCTGATCAAGAGAGAGGAGCTGAAAAAGGGAAGGTAAATTAACACTAATTACATGAGGAAACTCGTTACTCAGTCAGTGATTTCACCATCCATATAAGAATCTTCCTCTGGTGGGCCAAATAGTTTTATACACAAATAGACAAATAACTTATCATTAAGAGAAAGATATTTGTACTCCTGCCGTACAATATAATGCCATTTCATCTTATTTTGTCCTCAGTCCATGGAAGCCGCTATCAATGCTGTTTTCTTTAAGGTAATTAAACTTAATAACATGTGCTTCATTTCTATAAATAGTAATCGCTGGAATCACCCAATTACTGCACGAAAATATCTCCAAATTACAAATACATTATTTCAAAACTTTAAAAAAAATACTACATATTAATTTTTTAAGTGCCATTATTTCTTTTCGCAAATAAAATTTCTCTGCAGAGTCAAAAGCTGTTTTTCTTTGTTCTTCTGTTTTCGAGAGTAACAGAAAAAGAGACATCGAAAACTCGTTGCTCGGCGAGTGACCTCACTATCTGTGGCGGAATCTTTCTTTGGTGCCCCAAGTAGTTTTATACACCAATAGATACACCAATTTATCATCAAGAGAAAGATATTTGTGCTTCTATCACACAACATACGTCTATTCAGCTTTTTTGTACAGTCCATGGAACCGGCTATCAAGGTGATTTTCTGTTTTCTATAAGATAATTAAACTTAATACCATGCGCCTCATTGCTACAGAAAGTAATCACTGGAATCTCCCAATAACTGCATCATAATATCTTCCAATTACAATTATATTATTTAAAAACTTTTCGTCATTTTTTTTATCACATATTAATTTTCCAAGTGCCATTATTTCCTTTCGAAATAAAATTCCTCTACTCAGTCAAAAGCTGCTTCTCTAAAATTGTATTTTCCGATATCGTTTAATCAATAATTTAAATCCATTAATAATTAACTTGAATGGACGGAAGCAATTCTTCATCACACGGTGTTAGAAGCAAACCATATTGATAAATCTGTCCGGTGCGTCTGGGCACACAATCTTTCACTAAAATGACAGTTTAATTAATTTGGTTAAAATAGGCAAGTTAGTCTTTCTACTTAGCACTTTCACAGTATTAATCACTGTACTTTATCTTGTGATTAGAATTTCCCGCGTAATTAAAAATCTTCACCTTCATTCAGAAATCTTCAGCGCTTTCTGTTTTCGGTTTAATATTTAATGAGATCAAGGTGCGATAAGCTAGCGCCTTCAAATTCGCGAAATTTATGACAGTTCTTGTCATTATTCCCTGAACTGGTTTGGAAAAGATATCCTAATCGATATTTTTATTAATAAGCAAATAGCGATTGGTGATATGTTTATACAGAAGCTCATTTTCCCTCAGAATTTGTTTTTCAGATTATTTATTGTTTTATATTTGTATTAAGGCAAAAATAGAAAAGCTTATAATTGTATTTATATACTTTTTGTTAATGATTCCACTTTCTTAAATTATGTATCAACGTTCGGGGTGCTTTGTTTTCAAAAACTTTTTATTAAATATTTCCACTTTTTCATGTCTGTATTAAATAGATTGTAAAAAAAAATGTATGTAAAATAAAAATATGTGAATTAAAAAAAATAGATTTTTGAAAACTGAAGGCACGTTTTTTTTTTAATTGAACATTCTATTCTTCTTCAGTTCCTAAATTTAGAAATCATTATAAACCAGGCTTTAAAATATATGAAGAATCAGAAGATTTATATGAATATCAGAATAAAAAAAATATTTGAATATCAGAAGATTTATATCAAAATTTAGAATTAAGGAAACTGACTTTTTAGGTGTAAAATAGCATTGCAACTTAAATGCTGCAATTTTTAAAAAATGTAATTTCCCCTTTAGAATGAACTTAAAAACAAAACTCAAAATGTTTTAAGTAGAAAATTGTTTGAAAGTTAATACAAGTATATTAAATAAAAAGTTCAATATTTTAGCTAAAAATCGACTTTAAAATCCTTCACATATCTTAAATATAAGAATGTGGTTTCCCAACGACTAATAGAATTTCACATAAGTCTACGTCAAAGAGAATGTACTTATATATTATTCAAGGAAATAATGTATGCATGTATTAAATTATGTATTGTATGGTCAAAAAAATTTCGTAAAAGCATCCAAAATTAAATAGATTATTCAGAGTTTATAAAAGTGTTGGCAGCATCCAGAAAACTCTTGAAAGTATCATATTTCAATATATTGTTACGTAGGTTCTTTAGTGTGGAACTCAATGAGACACACAAGAAGTAGAGCTAAGCGATTTATTAACTCAACTCTGAACTCAGAACGCAGTGACTGACAGATCTTCTGCTTTTATACTAACAGGGAATGTTCCAGAATACTTTTCTGGAGACAGTACGAAAAGTCCGGAACACTTATCTGGTAAACTAAAGAATGGTCCAAAATCTGCTGGATCATGAAATAAAGGAACACATAAAATCAAGGAATTAAATATTTACACAAACTTTGAATCGCATTGTCTCTAGTGGGATTCGAACTTACGATCTCTTCATTATGAGACCAGTGCCATGACCATTTGGCCATGGAGTGTCGACTGTCTCTTTTCAATGCGGCCGTATATAGTTTGTCATTTTCATCAACTATTTTAACACCATTCATATTTTAAAAAATTTAATTTATTTTTTTATGTGTCTACATTGAAATAAAACTTTAAAATAAGAAGCTTCTATCCATTTGAGAGCTGATCCATAATTCTTCGTACCTTCTCTAAGAACGGTATTATGCCCTCCCCTCCAGCGTGAAATTGTAAACATCGATCAAAGTCACGGAGAACACAAATGCTCTAGTTTTTATTTTCAGAGGTGCGCACGCAAAAGTTTTGAAATTCATACTTTCAGGATTTGTTTTTTCCTTCCTATTGAGGCCAAAATTTAAATTATAACTACTATTTCAGTAACAAAAGAACATGCCGAATTTCATTTATTTAATTCCATGTGTCCTTGTTTTATCACATTTATATATATATATATATATATATACACGAACGTACAAGCCTTGAGAGGATTCAACCATGGAGGATTCATTTCAAAATTTGACTCAAATCTTCAGTTAGCTGGAATTTTGTAGTTAGCGTGCTTTTTTAAATTCATATAACCACACAAATAGACTTCTTAAGAATGTATTTCGTTCAAAATCTGTATATACATCGAACTCATAGCATTTTACAGTTTTCGCGTTTTCTTTAAATTATAAGTTCAGACAAATAGACTTGCTGGGAATGGATTCCGTTCAAAATTTAATTGAAATATGCAAATATGGTGTAAACATATAGAGCCATATAAAGACTATTTGAGTAAGGACCCTATAAAGAACACCGTCTATCTACTTTAAACGAAAGAAATCTTGATAAATATATATAAATATATAATGTAAAATATATAAAGTATAAAGTGTAATCCTTTATATATTAATAATGTATAAAGATTCCAAAATTGTTACAAATACTTTATTTTTCCCTTATCGCAACAATTCAGATTATACAAATACTTTATAACTCATATATGTTAAAAAAAATATTCATATTCTAAATTACGCTCGTAACTTGTTGAAACATTCTATCTTAAAAGAAATAAATCCCGAAAAAACAATTCATTTTTCAATGCCAAAATAATGAACTCATTAACTCTCAAAACCCAAACTCATTATCATCCAAGCTTTATACAAAAACTTCAGGTCCATTTCTACTAAAGACAAAACATTTTTTTTTCTTTTCTGAATATGCGAATGAATCATTTATCATCATACTTCGATAGCTCATGAATCTTTAATTAATCATTTCTTATCTCTATAGTTCATTTTTTTACGATTCAGAAACAATCATCAAGTTCTATTCTATTCTTAATGATTAAAAACCGTCCAACTGACGATGTATCTTTCAAATTTCAAATAAGATATTTCCAAATGCTAATGATGGCAACATTTCTTTCCTGTTTTCCGAAAGTTTAGTTTTGGAAGAAAGAACCTATTGTTCCTATTAAAGATAATTTGAACAAAACCAGGTTTTATAAAAACCTCTATTGATGTATTAAACAGCAGAATTATTTTAGTATTTTCGTACTTGAACTACGTATTTTATAGTTTTTTAAATAATTTATAATTCTTTTTAATTTTGATCATTTTATAAGTGTTAGTATTCATAATTCATTATTATATATATATATTATGGAACCTTGTTCTCATTGTTTTCGAAAAATTAACCACCAGATGGCTCCACTTATACAGAATTTAAAATATTATTTAATTCATTAACTGATAGTTAAACTCTGATAATGTTAAAACTTGTGTGTTTATTGAAAACACACAGATGTATGAAATAACAAGGCTCTAGCATATGAGAAAGTCATGGAAAATCAGCATAAAAATTGAATTTTTACAAAGATGATGGTACAAAACTTAAATAAAAATATAGAAACCAAAATTTAGAAGTTTGTGTTAGTTATATTTACGCTTTATTTATAGCATTACGTGCACAATTTTGAAAATGAATTTCAAAATCTTGAAATAGTCAGAAAACAAAGCAGAAATTGCCCAACAACAACATTATTACCATTTTTTACGATATTTCTCGATGTTCACAATATCGGAGAACATTGTGGAAGTACTGGACAATATCTTGTGCTAATAGTGCTCACTTGATCTGACAGCCCATCTCCATACTTCCGTGCCATATCAGAAGGAGAAAATTTATTTGGCCCAGACGGGTCTAGTATATATCAGGTCGTTTATACATAACATAACGCCATCCTGTGCCCCCGGTGCCTATAACACTAAGTTATCTAACCAGTTGGATGAGCACAAGATGGAAGGGGGGGGAAAAGAAAGAAAGAAAGAAAGAAAGAAATTGTTGGTAGAAAGAAAGAGACGACAGACCATCCAGGGTTCTCCAGAGAGAATCCCAACGGTGTCAAATCCTACATGACTGTATTTAATTTTTTGGTGACGTAATAACCGAATAGAGGGGACAAGAATACTTAAACAAATGGTCACTATAGGTTTAACTTACAGGGAAACGAGTTTACTAACTGAAAAAATTAATAAATTACATTGAGAACATATGTATGATATGTATAAGCATATAAATAATCACTGAAAACTTAGAAATCTGTAAAGTCCTTCTGAGTCCTGTGGTTTTCATTTCCTTCGTCAGAACTGCACTTTTGAGGGACTTTTGAAGTTATAATTTCGGCTGATTTTGATAATTGGCATTTTGGTCTCAGCCATTGTGTAGTCTTGAAGAGGTCTTGGTATTTATGAATATGGTTTACTATGGAGTGGATCTTGATATTTTAGTGTAAAATTCTTCGGACTCGAAAGTGACACTTTCCTACAAATACAATGGCCTTCTAAAAAAATAAAGAGGGAATTCTTTAGCTGAACAATCAGCATCTTTCGACTTTAAAATTTCTAAAAAAAAATCGTTTTGTTTTGAAAAATAATAAATCAATATGATTAAAATTACAGATTTTATCATTTTATTTCTATACCCGCAATTCAAACATTAAACTGTGTTCATTAAATTGTAATTTCAATTGCTATTAAAAAGAAAGTGTGGTGCTGAAAACATAATTAAAATGAAATAGAATAGATGTTATCGAATTAGCGAAACATAAAATTTATCTTCTCACTTTGAATTTAAAAAAAGTGAAGCTAATTTTTCATATTAATTTGTAAAATAACAAATTAAAATGGCTGATTTAATTTTTTTTATAATTTTATTTCTGTCATTATAATTCTAACATTATACTGTGTTCGTTAAATTGTAAATGATATTGTTATTACAAAGAAAGTATAGTGCTGAAAAATTATGAAAATGGAATAGAATAGATAATATATAATTAGCGAAATAAAAATATTCAATTTTTTTTGTCAATTATATTTTTTTATTTTATATGGGGATGGAATATAAATTTTTTTAACGCCATTATGTCAAATGTCTTCTTTACTCCATTACAAACCAGTATTGATTAAAAGCTCCAAAATGTAGGTTGTATGAAACAATTTTCTCTAGACAGCAAAATAAGCGAATCAGATTAAGAAAAGTAAAAAAAAAAAAAATAAATAAATAAATACAGTAAGTCAAATTTATTATCTATCTTTTCCTGTCCTATTATTTAACTTCCTTTTTTGTCAGAAATGTTGTTATAGAAGCAGAAGAATGAAAGAAACAAAAGCAGCTTTGAGAAAGCGCCTCTGCCCTAACAAAGAGAAAAGACGATCTGTTTAATAAATGATGTGGAAACACCTACCTCGAAGCTATCAGCGCCATTAGCAAATGTTTGCGAACCAATTACGAATCGTTCTGCTCCGATGCATATCATTCAGGGAGTGTTAAAACATTCGCACATCCATCCACGGCTTTTTGAAGCTGATTTCTGTCACTGTAAGTATAAAAAAAAGAAAAGAATAACAGAAAGTACTTTTTTAAACAATGGCAAAATTGCAGTGATTAAAGTTATTCAACTGAAGAATTCGAAATCAGAATTTTTTATAAAGACAATTTTAGAATATTAGGATGTTTTTTAAGTAAATTCTTATCCATGAACTTAATGGCCATAACACGCACGCATCAAGAATTCTAATTCCTCAGTTAAGTCCAGGGCTTATTCAAAATATATAAGCTTCTTAAGTGAATAGAAGGGAACAAACAATTCTAATCACTGACTTTAGAAATCTTTATGGGTTTGAAAATCTTAATGGATGTCGCAAAGCTGAAGTTTTCTTTTGATACAGCTTTTTTTTTCCTGTTTTCCTTGTTATCTTTGGAATGAGGGGGCTTAGAAAATGTTACAAAAAAATCCATTTCTGAAGAAGTATATCTGATCTAAACTCTTTTTAAATGAACAGGGGCAAAAATCTGATATCTTATTTTAATTATATTGTTAATTTAACTCTAATGAAGGAAGTGAAATTAAAATAGTACTTTAACACCTTGACTGCCGTGGAGGTCACCGGTGACCGACGAATCACTATAAATTACATTGTAAGAAATTCAGCCCAAGCAGTCAAAGTGTTAATAAAATGAGATATATGATATTTATGAGATATCAGATATTTATGGTACTATCTCCTTTATGATACTTATTATTGAAAAAATAAGTTGAGATATTTGAGATTCGTGAAATGAAATATTTGGACTCCATTATAAAAAAAGCATTTGTAGCCAAATTGAACAAAATTTTTTAGCCTTAATATTCCAAATATGACAAATCGATTCATTTAAAATGATCTCTCTTTTTATTCCTTATTAAACTCTTTCGTGTTGTACGTACAATTCGCTAAATGAATTAAACGAGATTATGCCGGAAATCAGAAATGAAGTCACAAATTTCAGTTAAGTTGTATTGATGCATGTAGGCCACAAAATTTACACAGCTTAAATGCAAAACAAAGAAATTTACACGGGCAATTTCAATTTCAACATTGATTATTTAAAATGCATATGTTGCCTACATTATGCCAATTTTTATGAAAATTCAGTATTTTGCAGATGAATTTAGTGTGTATTTCACTTGCAGATGCCCTGGCTTCGAATTTTCTCTCTGTGTAACTGATCCTTGTTAAGTTATCTGAAAGATATAACATACAATGCAGTAATCCTCAACTTTTCACCGACCAGAAATCAACATGCCGAATTGTCAGGAATGTTGATTTGTGGTGTTGGTAAAATGTGCAATATAAAGAATGCATTTTTTGGAACAATAGACAAGTTAATTCTTTGAATGACATATATCAGCTGAAAATTAGCCGCACTTTCTCTTACAGATAAGTCTTCTCCATACCTCGGACTTCTTATAATTTGTATTTGCTTAGTAATTTGGAAGATAAAACGCACAACAGGATTTCCGGGTTCAGTGAATTCCATATGCTACAAATCAAGCAAATTAACAATGGTAGGTTGTGCTTTGCGATCCAAAAAATGAATGATAAATATTATAAAATTCCTAAGTGATCATGAAAAATTATTCCAATTAGATTAACCCTATTCATGTTCCCATGTAATAATTTAATACTCCTTGAATTATATTCATAATATATCCTCAAGTACCGAATTTTTATATTTCCTTTATTTTTCACTCATATTCATTCATTCAGTTTTATTATACTCCAGATATTTTTCATTCTAGTTTTTCTAATTTTTTTGTAATTGTATATATACTTTGTTATTTGTATGGTTTTTTCAGTTGATTACAGAGTAATATCTTTTTTTTTCTTTTGTTTTTTTAAATAAATTCCAACTACATCTATACCAAAACTGAAAGGGACCACTTGAGCTTTAGAAACGGAAGTGTAATGTAGTGTGACGTTAAGTGTGTTTTGCGATAGAACGTGAAATGTGTACGATATTCATTTTTTTAACACTTGAGGGGGTCAACGTATTGAATCACATGCACATCAATAATTCAGCAGTAAAATTCGTTCTGATAAGTGAGATATATAAAATTCTTTAGAATGACAGTTTAGACAAATTCTCATTTTCCATCTCAAGCCCAATTGTTCAGGAAATTCAAGCCATTCTGCTCCCCCAACCTTCTATTAAGTTAGGATGGGTTAAAGCACATGTAGGCCACAACGGAAATGAGGTTGCAGATTCCCTAGCCAAACAGGCCATTTCTGCAGGTATGCCCAGCTCCTAAAAGCCATCTGAAAAGTATTGTAAATGAATTGAGCCTACAGCGATGGCAAGAAGAATGGGACAATGGCTCAACTGGCAGAAACATCCATCAAATCATCTCAAAAGTGTCCTTTGACCCATCATCTTGGAATAGGCTTGACATTATCTTTGCAACTGGCCATGGCCCTTTCCCTTCATATTTCAGGAGATTCCATATTAAAGGATCTGATCAATGTGGCTGCGGCGAAGTAGGCGATCCCCTTCATTATGCCACTAGTTGCCCTCTCACCACATCTTTTCATCTCAAAAAACCCATCCACGACCTAGAAAATATCTGGTGGACCAACGTTATGAGAAACAAGATGTCCAAGGTTAAAATTAGAAATCTTGTGCTGTTCCTACAAGAGAACGAGGAATTGATTTCTCCAGATCCAAGCCCAGTATAAATTTTCATTTCATTTCTCAACCAAGCTCCTCTCCAGAATATATTAATTTCAATAGATTTCATCTACACATACTCCCCACCGAACACCTCTTTCATTATTATAATATTGTATATAGTTACTTTTTATGTGTATTATATATGTAAACTAAAAAAAAAAAATTTTCTTCATAAATACTCCCACATATATCCTTTCAACCTACAGGGAATCCTAGAGATTCCAAGTTCGAGGATATTCTGTGGCGAAAGAAAGAAAGTTTAGACAAACTACAATAACTACAATGTGTTATGACTGAAAGTAATGATTGCAAATAGTGGTTTCTTTCTGTCAGTCAAAACCAATTCCATGAACAGAATAATGTGTAGATCGAATGTTGTGACATTTCCTAGAAGAAAGTTTTTTTTTTTTTTTAAATCAAAATTCAAACATCTGAAAATATTTGTACACCATATTGCACCATTATTACAACTTTAAAATTATGGATGAAATGCAATTATAAAGTTTTGAATATTATTATTGATACTTATGTATTAGAACATTTATTGAAAATTTATCCACTGTTCACAAATTTCTTGTTGCGTAATACAATAATATTTACATTTTCCTACTCTCCATTTCGAATTTCAGAATAGTCGAATCTATTATGTAGTTGTCTCAGAACAACAGAGCTCCGTTTTCACAAGAGAAACTAGCCGAATGAAATGCACAGTTAATTAGTTGCGATTTAATCAGTTAGAAACTGCCGCATGTGAATCTGTATGCAGCTTACCGTTTTATTCCATTTCCATATCTGATTTTAGTTCCTCTCGAAACTTATTAAAATATCAGTATTCAATGCAGGTGTCGAGTGTAACGCACACGGAATTTATCCGATGTGTCGTTTCAGTGATGGATAACCCATATGAGAATTAGTTATAGAGGCAGCTTGTCAAGCACATGTGAACGCGAATCTATATATAATTTATAACTCACCGAATTGCTTAAAACTGAGTATATGACAAGAAAATCTAGTTACTGATTGATCTTATAGTAAAATAAATTCTTTACTAATAAAGTAAATCAACTGCATTATATGTTAAGGGATAATAATTTAATATATATTATATACCGTTGTAAAAATAATCACAAAAATAATAAATAAATAAATAAAATAAAATGAATTCGAATTCTTAATGTTTTTATACAAGGATCATTACCTTGAAAACTGATGTTCCTTTTATTTTCACACTCCCAAAAAATAAGTTTGGAATTGTTGTTTTTTTCAAAAATAAAAAGAACTGAATCGAAGATTACTAAGTTTGACAGTAATTGGCAACAGCTTAAGAAATTCTATGCATTTCAAAATGAATTAGTAAATAAATCTGTATTAATGTTTAAGATGTAGTATGCTTTTGTGTTTATCGGCTTTTGATGAGACCGACAGTTAGAATTATCAAATTCAATACAAATATACTTTAGAAAGTAAGTATGTGGAACTCGAAACAAATTTTTTCAAACTTTAATTACTTAAAAATTAAGGGGAGAAGTTAATTTTTTCCCATGATAATTTCCGAACATATTATTGCACAAAAATGATTTTTAAATCATTTTAAAAAATACATATAAAATAGCAATTTTGTACATGCATGGCAAAAAAGAAAAACATTTTTACAATTTCAACTTCGATTCCAGAAGACATAGTTTGTACAAGAAAAAAGAAAAAGTCGGTGATAAAAAGACGTCTATTCATATTTTTTTGCCGCAAAATTTTATCTTTTGTTGATTTTATTATGAATTTCTGATAGGGATTTTGTTGACATGTGCCGCCTTAGGAAAGGGAATCTTAGGTATGTTTGAAAACTCTGCATATTCACCAAGGATTCTAATCTCTTCCCTCATGGCATATGTTAGCAAAGAAAAAGGAATTATTACAGCACGTGTTGACAATAACTAAATGAAAAGTGGGATTTGAAACCGGAAATAAGTGAAAATTTCCTAATAAGGTAGTATGGTCGGTTTTAAGGTTTGAGGAAATTAATTAACAATTAAAATAATGTACGATATATCATTACATATATATTCGTTATCAAAAATCAAAAATTAATTTCCATTTCAGGCCTTTTAAAACGACAGGAATGTAAATTATAGGCCATTTAAAAGGACGCCATAATTAAAAAAGATTTAAATATATCAAATGTACAAGGCTAGAATAACTATATACCCAATTCTGCAGAGTTGCTTGATACGTAATTGTGACATTTTTCACAGAAATTACTGCAACTCCTTCATTTTTTCATATTTTTGAAATAATAGTTATATTTGGCATTACAAAAAATTTCACAATGGGATGTATACAAAGAAAATAATACCTGGTTGACAACATAATTGAATAGTTCTTCAATCTCAAATAACTTTATTGAACAATGATTTTAGAATGGGACTTCCTTAAGGCAACATCATTTCTGTTTCTAATCAAATGTTTTAATTGTTCTACTCATTATGTCAAATATAACATAATAAAAGATTGCTTATTTTTATTTCATTCAAACTGACTTTTATTGGTTTGATTTTCATTTTTTATTATACTTTTTTAAAAACTTGATTTTAGCTTCCTTTTATTCAAACTAATTTTTACTTACCTATAAATGCCTTCTTAAAGCAAAATATTTTAATCTTCTTTCGTAGCTGCTTAGAATATTTATTAATTAGCCCAGAATTAAATTTGTATTCATGATTATATTTCGTATTACAGAAAATTATTACAAACGGGATTTCTGCAAAGAAATAATACTTGGTTGGCAACATAATTGAATAGGTCTTGAACCTCAAACAGTTTCGTTGAACAATGATTTTAGAAAGGAATTTTCTTAGGGAAACATCATTTCTGTTTTTTAGGAAATGTTTTAACAATTGTTCTGATTATTATGTCAAATTTTAAATAATAAAAACACTATATTTTTATTTCATTCTGTCTTATTGGCTCAATTTATCTTCCGTTATTTTTTTTTTAATTTTGATTTTAGTTTCGTTTTATTTAAATTATTTTGTACTTATTCATGAATGGATTCCTAAAACAAAATATTTCAGTTGTCTTTCATAGCTCCTTAGAACGTTTATTTATTTAGTATTTATTTCAGGATTAATTTCTTTGATTTCTATTTAATACGATGGATTACATTAGAAAGATATTTGGTGCTCTGCAATTAAATATGTTTAAACTAATTAAATAGAAAGATTTGTCAATTCAGTTCACGAAAATAAAAGAGATACTGAAAGAAGCAAAATGCTTTAATATTATTAACTTTTCTTTGTTATATGAAGCATTGGAAATTTAGTTAATATAGCTTGATTTATTTGATTTATAGAAAAAAATCATTCAGGGCATAATAATATCTATTCTTTTGCTTTATATCATCTGATTAAATTAAATATTTCATAAATCTATTCATTGAAGTATTGTCCATTTGCATTTTAATAATTTCATTTTAAATTCAATATTCACGAAAGTCATGTTAAGAAGTATAATGCCCTGGAGCATATTTTATATTTCCTCTCCTGATAAGCAGTGATAAGTTTAAAATTCAAAAGATAGTCTTCCTCCTTGTAATTGAAAAAAGAACACTGAACATTCATGTTTAAATTATATTTAATAAAAGAATTACTATTCAACAAGGCTTGTAAAACATCTTTCATTTAAAACCTCGAACGATTTTTTTTCTTTAGTTGATATTTTATTTGCCTTCTTAATTTATTTTTATGATAAGATCGATGAAATAATATACGCTTAGAATATGTTAATTTTCTTAATTTTAAATTAGGGATATTCCAATTTAAAATTCAATTAGGGATATTCCAATTTAAAATTCAGTTAGGGATATTCCAATTTAAAATTCAATTAGGGATATTCCAATTTAAAATTCAGTTAGGGATATTCCAATTTAAAATTCAAGTGGGGATATTCCAATTTAAAATTCAGTTAGGGATATTCTAATTTAAAATTCAATTAGGTATATTCCAATTCCGCATTGAAGACTGATGACTGGATTAGTTAATTAGTTAACGGGATTTTTTAATTTATTTCTCTTTGTTTTTTACTATAAAAAGCACACTTTAAATATTCATATTAATATCATTATAGAAATATTTCTGAACGTGCCTGATGAAAAAAATTCTGAGAAGCAGAAAAAAGGGATACGACGCTTATTACCAGAGAAGTATAAAGCATAGGGAAAAAAAATCAGAGTCGAAGTGTACAAAAAGAAAAACATTTATACGAATTTTCAATACAAGCAGATAAAAAAACACTGATTATAAAACAATAATAGTGCTCAGAGTACATAACTGAAGATTTTGCTGCAAGATTAACATGCAAATAATAGCAACAATAATAATAAAATCGATCCCCAAATTAAAAATGGAAGAATTTCTATATTTAAAAATTTAAAAGAATAGTTAAAATTTATTAAGTTATTTTAAATGTAAGTTATTTTAAAATTAGTTAATTTCAAAATAATTATTAATAATAATTTTAATTTTTAAAATGAATTAATTAAAATAATTATTCATTTTAATTCAGTTATTTTAAAATTTAAAAGAATAGAAGAAGAAGAAGCAAAACTTAAATTCTTGCATTTCACAGAACCTTTATATTTTTACCTGTTGTTAAAACAATTATTTGAACCGATTTATTAGATAAAACTTAAAAATTTGTATTTAACTAATCTTAATGAATACAACATTTGAGATTTAATATTAACAACAGTCGGAAGAAAATTACACGTTTAAGTATAATCCATTTATTCCATTTCGTTTTATTCCAAAAGAAAAAAATCGTCTTATAAAATGGAACATACATTTCTGTTTAGACTTCAGTCGTATTGCATTTGCTTTATTCTTTAGTATTTATTTGACAGAACTCTAGGGGGAGCTGCTATAAGTTTCGATGCTTCATTTCTTTCTTTTTTATAACGTTTAAACGCTTTGAAACAAAATAGGAGTATTATATTTAGAAACCACACCAGATGCTCTGAGCAAACATACAAGATTTCGGAACAAATAAGTTTGGACAGTTATGGGAAGAAGAGATATAGCATCACATATTTTTTAAATTTTGAAGCTTGAGATTGTAAGAGAGAATAAAGAATAGGAGGAGGAGACGAAAATGCTTTGTATAAAGTATAAATAATGTCCATTCTATTGCTTCAACGAGTATCAAATTGATGGATTATGGTTATCTATAACCATTAACTCTGACTGAATAGAGATAGAATGTGGGGTATAAAGAAACACAGAAATACAGAAGGTTTTTTTTTTTTTTTTTTTTTTTTTTTTTTTTTTTTTTTTTTAAAGGATTTCTTAGTATATGTTGAAAAAGTGTTTATAAGAATTTTACTTTAAATGCAAAAGCACAAAGAAAATGATTCAAGAAATCTGACTTTTTTTAGTTTTTAGGATAAGAAATGTACAAACAGAAAGTATTGTATTCGTCGAAAAATTCGAATGCGATATTTTGGTGAATCTCCATTGTTTAACATATCCTTAAAACCAAAAAAAAAATATATATATATATCTTTTATAACTATGTTTTTCTGTCTATGAGCGCTATAACTCAATAAAACTTTGAGTTAGATGGATTTTTCTTGATAGTGGATTTGTAATCACAATAAGAAAATTTTAATTCAATATGAAAACATCCATTAAAAGATAAAAAAATATGCAGGATAGAGAAAATAATGTATACTATTAAAACTTTACGTCACAGTGAATTACTGTGAAAATAATATAATGAACTCGGTTAGTCGTGGTTAAACATTTGCATGTAGCAGCTGCGTTATGTAATTCGAAATTGACTGGCGTATTTCATTTTAGCAAACCGGAAAAAAATGATAAATGGATTGATAAATTATGAATGTATAAACTGGGTAAAAATCTCCTAGTCTAAGCTAAATGACAAAGTTTGTGAAACTAATTAAGATTTAACATAGAACCATTTGCATTGCAAAGATGGATTGATTCTCTTTCCTCCTTTGAATGAGAAAAAAATTAAGCAATATATTTTAATTTTCTTTGACAAAAAACAATATGAAATTCCGAGAAATAATTGGCTATGGATAAATTAGAAAGTCACTGAATAAAATGTAAAACAATGTATTGATTTTGCAACTAATTTAAATTTAGTAGAGAATCCAAATGTTGTCTCATTCTCCTAATATCTCTTCACTCGTATTAGCGGTATGTTTTAAAGTTCGTGACTTGTTGGGAATGGAACGCACTGAAACGAATCAAAATGGCGGTGACATGCATGCCTGAAGCATCATTTTGATGTGGAGATAAATCAAAATAATATTTCAAGTCTTGCAGATGTGGTAAGTGACTAAAAGGAGGTAATTTTCTGCTATTTCTGCAAGAAAGCCTACCAGAATTTATAAATCAGCAAAAAAGTTTTAAAGTTGTTGAACTAAGACATGTGGAATTTCAAATCACTTTATAAATTGTGACGTCAGTCAGTGATAAAATGGTCTGGCTGACTAATACATCAAACATCACATATATTTAATCTATTTCTTATCTCATTTTTAGTAAGATTTTTTTCAAGCATTATCCTAGTAAGTAGTGATAAAATTATTGCTTTGATGGATACGGCTACATAAATAATATATGTAGCCGTATCCATCAGAGATTAGTCCGAAATCCTTCAGAATTCAGTGGTGTTAAACGTATGTTTCCTGTCAAAATCGCAGGCTTGAAAAACTTTTTAGCATTTCAATTTTGTGAATTTTGGTTATCACATGATGTTTACATTAAATGGTTGTCATTTAATTTTAACTCATCTGTGATCACTCAATTCTTTTTCCAAAATTTATACATATATTAATGAAATTGCTAACAGTATTTAAATGATAAACCTATTTTCCAAAACAGAATGAATTCATAAATATTCCACTTAATATGGAAATGGATAATAGAAAAGTCTAATAATGTCAGAGTTCCGATTCCTGGTCTACTCAAACCATTCAAAGGATCCGTTTAATACTAAAATTGCCTATATTCGTATAGAGTAAATTTTATAAATATATTTTGATATCTATAGAACTTTAAATTTTATATGAAAGCAACTGCTTTTTCATGTTTAATGAATTGTAGGAAACATAAAATCATGAACACTATAAAACAAAAATACATGCATTTTTAAAATCATGCGAATTAAAATATAAAGACAATTTAATCAATACAAAAACTTTGTAAATCTTTTTTCGTTTTTATTGATAAATGATACAGCTTGCATAAGGAAAAAACACAGACGGAAATGAAACAGCAATTTATTTTTGTAACTAGGAGCAATTCAAATTTAATCCCAGCTGATTGATGTTTCATATATAACTGACAAAGGTACGAGATTTTCAAGATTTAACTTGCGTTTTATACTAGGCACTAAGGAGAATGAAGCAGACATTAAGTATCAGTGTTTTGACAAAGTAAATTATTTCTAATTTTTGAACGAATAATTATGTTTACAAATAGACCAGATATTACAGATACTATATAATCGAGGTCTACTATAATTTTATGTATCTATACTTTCAGCCTTTTCATTCATTTATAAACTTTTATATCAAACTACGGCGCGTTTTAAAACATATAGATAATTCCATGTGAAGTTATATTAAAAAAAAACAATACCAAAGAAAGCAGTTCTGAAGCCTCAACCATTGTTCATGTTCGTAAATGTTATTTTAATGTTATGACCAATCTTCAACGGCTACCGTTTCAATTTCAAACGGTATCTAAAAAACAATACATCATTATTCATTATCAATTGTAAAAACATCATAGAAACTGAGCTTCAACTTCTATGGCAATTCGCCAATATTTATTTGCTACGAAAACTCGATTTTTGATAACTAATCAAAAGTCAAGTCATCAATTGTCGTATACCCCAAGATTACTGTCCTATCAAGATAAATTACAGAAACACTACTTTTCAGTACATTTTCAATGAAAAAAACCCCTGCAATATACTGCAGTACCTTACAATATCCTCTTAATTATTGTTCTGAGTTCCAGAATTTTTTATTTCATATTAAAACTTGTGATATTTATATATATCATCAGTTGTCGCCTTTCCCTGCCCTCCATTCAGTGTTTAGAGAAATCAAAAAATTGTGTGCGTGGGGCTGGAGAGGAAATGTACTTTCTATAAAATAAAACATTTACAGCATCTCTGAAGCAAAGCCAATTTTTATGTTAATGTGATACCTGATCATCCCCAGATATGTCATAGATGACCGCTTACCACCCCCATCCCTTGTTTGTTTTGAGAAACATCTAATAATAAATTTAGTGGACCTGAAATCAAAATGCTCTTAATTTAGAGTTTAGTGGAATCAAAATGATCTTAGTTTATTCTAAATGCATTTTTTCCTTTGCTGTGATGAAATGTAGTTCATGAAAATTAATTGACATGAGTGACTTAATACCATTATTATGGTGAATGAACAACTGGTTACCGAATGTTACCAGTGTCTTGTTAGTTCCTAATATTTAATTGACTTTTTTTATTTATATATTAAAATAGGAATTTAATATATCTAGGATGTGATTCATTTACATTTTTTAGTATGAGAAATCAATATGGTATCAAATTTTTACAAAAATAATATTAGACACTTATATTAATTAAGGCTTTTGTAGCATTATAACATTTATATATTTATGATTTATGTGTGTTGCATTTCTTTAAAAACATTTTTTTTTCTTCTTTTAGATAATTAAATCTTCAAGAACGTGATCCTGAATATTTCTTTATATCATGGAATAACCAAGAAGACTTTTATAGACATACGGAATTGCATATTGGAGTTTTCTATCATATTTAAATTATTATTTTTGAATCTGTCTGCGATTATTTTTGTCATAGATTTTTCGTTTGTTTTAAAATTTTAAAGCTTCGAGATATGAAATAAGAAAGAACATTGTGACAAAAGTTTGAAAAGTGAGAAATATTTGAAGAATTTGTGATATAATTGATTGCAAGAA
The DNA here is from genome assembly GCF_947563725.1 of Argiope bruennichi. Classification (NCBI taxonomy): domain Eukaryota; kingdom Metazoa; phylum Arthropoda; class Arachnida; order Araneae; family Araneidae; genus Argiope; species Argiope bruennichi. Next base: position 121,951,464 of record NC_079153.1, read on the forward strand.
AATTTCGTTTCTGGAGAAGGATAATAATATTTTTCAAAGCATTAAATAAGAAAGGAAACAAACTATCATCTTTTTCGATGCATGATCTCAATAGAATGAACATTTATAGAAAGTTTCTAAAAAGAAATTCTAATAAACAGATTAAGAATGAAAATCATCAAATTTACGAATAAATAAAAGAGAACAGGTACTGCCACTAAAAATACATAACTCTTATTTTGGGTTTGAAAACTGATGTATCATTTAGAACATTCATTAAATATGACATTAACGTGAATATGTACCAACAGTTAAGATACAGTTCATAAATTGACTTTTTTTCTCTACCTCTGCTTATTTAATTCTTGATCATGATCATGCTTCTTAATATCTAATAGAACGATCTGCTCACTCTATTTTACTTCAAAACTTCAGATAAAAAGAAACATTTTCTATGCAAGTTATTAGTTTTACAAAAATCTCATAACTGTTTTTCCTTGTGATAGAAAGGGGTGACAAATCATTGGTTAAAACAATTTCTGAAACTGTTATGTATTGTTTTTATTGATCACAGTGTTAGAATGCCCATTTTTGTTAAAACAACAATCTTACTAGCTTAAGGCATTAAAAAGAGATCTGGAAACAAATGTGTTCTTTTAATTTTTTTCTCTTACGGAAACTTATATTGATGATTCGTTTATTTATGGCTGGGAATGTTGATTCATAGGCATTATTGATTTACAATAAGAATTCATTTAATACTGATGTTTTTTTAAATTTTTTTATATATGACGCATGTCAAGTACTTTCAAACAAATAAAAAAAATGATGGATACATTTAATCAAATGTAATCATTTCCTAGCTATAGATGCAGAAACTATCTTGACTGAAAACAAAACACGAATAAACTGGAAATCTCAATATTTTTTTCCGTGTTCACTGACATAAGAACATGTTCCCTTAAATTCTAGCAAAAAGATAAATACTTTGTGCAATTATTTGGATTGCTATTTAGTGTAATATGCATGATTATATTGTAAAATCACTTGATATATACATAATTGTGAAATTTCGTATTTAAGAAAGATTGCATCTTTGCATATTCGTATCATCAAACTACAAAATGGATGTCTCACAAACTGACCTGCCTGTATTGTACGAAACTCGTTGGGAAAACTGGACCTATAACTCTTCAAACACTTCAAAATCTGATTGCACCAACGAATATTGCGTTTCAGACGAGGACTATATTGCAATGATCGAAGATTATATTTTCCCATCTACTTACGAGTGGGTATTGATCACTTTGCACCTGACTGTATTCATTGTTGGATTGGTGGGAAATGCTCTTGTTTGTGTGTCTGTGTACAGAAATCACAGCATGCGGACAGTTACCAATTACTTCATTGTGAATCTTGCTGTCGCTGATTTTTTGGTCATCCTCATCTGCTTGCCACCGACCGTGCTGTGGGATGTCACCAAGACGTGGTTCTTCGGCAGCATCACGTGCAAGCTGGTCCTCTATCTGCAGGTGAGCAATTTGCTTGTTGCTGTACTATCCAAATTTAAATAATACATGAGCTTTCACTGCATTCAATAAGATATATATACAAAAAACACCACCGAATTTTTTTCCAGCATTCTACTTTTTTTTATACCAGAAGTCGGCAACCTGTCATTATCTAAGACGTATTTTTAGAATTCTATTTAGCAAAATAATGCTTATACACCCTTCTTCAGCAATACACTATTATTTTCTTGAACACACTGTAATAAAATGACTTTGTGTACTCGGTTGTTGCTGTACTGTCCAAATTTAAATAATACATGAGCTTTCACTGCATTCCATAAGATATATATACAAAAAACACCACCGAATTTTTTTCCAGCATTCTACTTTTTTTTATACCAGAAGTCGGCAACCTGTCATTATCTAAGACGTATTTTTAGAATTCTATTTAGCAAAATAATGCTTATACACCCTTCTTCAGCAATACACTATTATTTTCTTGAACACACTGTAATAAAATGACTTTGTGTACTAGGTTGTTGCTGTACTGTCCAAATTTAAATAATACATGAGCTTTCACTGCATTCCATAAGATATATATACAAAAAACACCACCGAATTTTTTTCCAGCATTCTACTTTTTTTTATACCAGAAGTCGGCAACCTGTCATTATCTAAGACGTATTTTTAGAATTCTATTTAGCAAAATAATGCTTATACACCCTTCTTCAGCAATACACTATTATTTTCTTGAACACACTGTAATAAAATGACTTTGTGTACTCGGTTGTTGCTGTACTGTCCAAATTTAAATAATACATGAGCTTTCACTGCATTCCATAAGATATATATACAAAAAACACCACCGAATTTTTTTCCAGCATTCTACTTTTTTTTATACCAGAAGTCGGCAACCTGTCATTATCTAAGACGTATTTTTAGAATTCTATTTAGCAAAATAATGCTTATACACCCTTCTTCAGCAATACACTATTATTTTCTTGAACACACTGTAATAAAATGACTTTGTGTACTAGGTTGTTGCTGTACTGTCCAAATTTAAATAATACATGAGCTTTCACTGCATTCCATAAGATATATATACAAAAAACACCACCGAATTTTTTTCCAGCATTCTACTTTTTTTTATACCAGAAGTCGGCAACCTGTCATTATCTAAGACGTATTTTTAGAATTCTATTTAGCAAAATAATGCTTATACACCCTTCTTCAGCAATACACTATTATTTTCTTGAACACACTGTAATAAAATGACTTTGTGTACTCGGCTGTTGCTGTACTGTCCAAATTTAAATAATACATGAGCTTTCACTGCATTCCATAAGATATATATACAAAAAAAACCGAGTTTTTTTCTAACATTATACTTTCTTTTATACCAGAAGTTGGCAACCTGTCATTATCTAAGAGGTATTTTTAGAATTCTATTTAGTAAAATAACGCTTATAGACCCTTCTTCAGCAATACACTATTATTTTCTTAAACACACTGTAATAAAATGACTTTGTGTTTCAAGTATTTATTATCAATGTTAAGATAATCGTAGTTACTCTGTAAAATATAATTATTTAAGTGAATTAATCAATAATAATTAATAAGTGATTTTTAAATTTTCTTACTTTTCTAGGTTTTTTTTCCGTTTGTGAAATAGTACGTAGATATTAGATATTAAAATAGCTATTAGATACTAAATTAAAGATAAAATATTTGAAATATATACTTTTTATTATTTCCCATTACTTGTAACTACTTTTAGTCTTAAGTGTGACTGATCTTGCATAGAAAATTATAAAAATATTTGCAATTAAAAAATATGTCTTTTACTAAAAAGAAACTGAATTATTAATTCTAACTTTCCAGCGGCAAAGATGTCTTTTATTCCCGAGTTTAAACCGATGTCAAAATTTATTGCTCTATTTTTTTTCTTCGTCGCTATTAAAAGAAGTACTTCAAAATTTTCCTCGTGTTGAATTTTGCAGGTAAAACAGATTATCTTGCCTATTTTGACACCACTATCTACCTTCCTTAAGGACATGTTTGGCGTAGAGGGATTGATTGTAAATACTTTTCAACAAACGGATTGTGGTGAGGTAGAAAAGAATTAATTTGTATTGACAAATGAATCAATTTAAATAAGAATAAATCGATCTTGAAAGTTATTAAAATCTTAATAAATTGGAAAGTTTCCCTATTGCCTTCGGAAATTTATAGAAGAATATATTTCTCAAATTACTATTACGGTGTGCAAATGCTTACAATAATTACCACAATATGCTCCTTTCATAAATGAAGAAAAATGTTTTTGAAGATCTTAAAGATGCTTTAAAAAATTCTCTGCTTTTTTTTTTCCTTAAACAATCTCATTAAATAACTGAAAAGGAACCAATCACCATTAAAAGAGCATTAAAAAATTGAAGTTTATTTTTACTCTTTTATATAAAAGATTACTTTGCATAAAATTTTATTCGTAACATTATATAAATAGTTGGATAGAAATCTCATTATATAAACATACATGCCCATCTATAGACAATTTAATAGTGTTATGGTAAATTTATATTTTGTCATAAGAATACCGAGATGATGTTGACAGACATTCGATAATTCTAAATTATGTCAAGAAATTCTAATTTATAACAGGATATGGAATAAGGAAATTTAGTTCCAGTTTTTATGATAACTAAAAAATAATTTTTCATACAAAATACATATAAGTTTTTCATATAAGTACTAAAATAGTCATCCTTCCTTAAAAAGTATTTGAAAAAAAAACTGTTTTATGAAGAGACCGAAAAGTTTATTTTTATATCTGCTTTTTATAAAATAGAATTTATATTTCATTTTATATTTTGAATTGTATTGATGGATAGAAAAGGGCTTTAAATACACATTTGTTAAGATGAATTACTATATTATAAAATAAATAAAAACACGATAAATAAAATTATTTTTAGGGAAATTTAGGTTTAAATATTATGAAAGTTCTCTTAAGAATCGTTCCAATATTTGAAATTCCAATAATAAAAAATAACGTAATATAGATTCTTTGAATTATTTTGAATAAAATAAAAATAATAATGCAAAGAAAATCTTTTGTGTTTCTAACAAACTACACCTAATAACTTTTCAAACTTTTAATATTTTTATATTATAAATACGAGTATTAAAAATTTGGAATAATCATATTAAAGAATATTTCTTGTCAGCATTTTTTCATTTTTAGGTTGGCGTAATTTTGTAGATCTCGTGGTGCATAATTTGTTTAAAATGCTTTACATAGCAGTTTGACTCGAGATTAATACACATACTTTCTTCTTGGTTATTGTGTGCTCATTCAGAAACGAATTTTCCAAAATTCAATGCATTAGGTATTTGTCAAGAATTTTTTTTTTATATTTTAAAACTTTTTTCAAAAAAGGAATGGAAATTTTTATTGATTATTTTATTTGAGCGAAAAAGAATCATTGGCCATTTTTGCGCCACTTTAAAATCCAAAATATAAACTATCCAGTCATACGAATTCAATTTTTAGATTTTACTTCTTTTATTTTAATAAAGTATTTAAAATTAATTTAAAAATTGTAAGCAATAATAATAATTGCATGAAAAATATTATTAATATGAGAATACAGATCTGATAACAAACAAACATTTGTAATTACACTCTTGTGAATAGGTTTGTTTTTCTACTTATTGCACAGTAGAATGACGAATATCAACTCAGAAGAGAAGGATTGCTTCATGAGTGCACAATAAAGTCGTCACATAAGTGCATAATACCGTCAAATGCTTTTTTTGACCCAAAAGAGTTAATTTTGCCTTTGTTGGTGACCACTCAAGGGACAGATAAATATGATAGTGACAGAGTGTGATAAGTATTGATTATTAGTTCTTTTCAAGGCACTAATCAATTTAGGCATTATCTAGTGATGAGCCATGAACAAGATAAACGAATTCTTAAATGGATTATATTAGTACTTATATATGCTAAGAACAATGAATGTGTGGACATTTTAGCTTTAAGGTTTGAAGAAGATTTCAAAAGGAATCTATCGTCATATATCTGGAAATAAAGAAAAATAATTGAAGTAATTTGAATAAAATGGGATTTGAAAATATCATCTTGTTGTAAATATGGTCTCGTAAAAACGAAGCTGAGAAAATCGGATTAAGAAGCAAACAGAAAAATACTAATAAAATCTCCTTATATCTTGTCAGACTTTTCCGAATAATAATATAAACTATTCAAAACAAAATAAAGAAATATATAGAATATTTGTCATTATAATAGCGTTACAATCAAATATAAACATATTTTTTAATTAGGACTTTTTAATTAAAAAATTTTAAAATATCTACGAATTCATTCTATATTGTATTCATCATCTGAGTAATAACAGTCAATATTAGACATTCTAACAAAGTATGATTGAGATAAATCATATCTAGATGCAAGTAAAATATCTTGAAATGCATGTTTCACATACTCCTAGATATGATTCTTCTTCCAATTAGGAAACGAACAAATACAGGCTTAATAATCTCAGACTAGAAATTTTAAACAGTCAGAAAGTTTAATGATGCAGCCAAAATTATTAGTGTGATCTGTAAGTTAAAGACGTCTTATTTCTGACAGAGAGCCTTTGAGGTGTAATTACTGTACCTTTCATTGAATGCAAAACATCAGGGACCACGTATTTAAGAATCCTCGTTAGCTAGTAATGATGCAATCAGGATGAATATCAATGGCATTTTTCTAAAGAATTTGTTCTGTTTTAGTTATTTACCTTGCATTCCATTAATTTAATTATTGTTTTATTAAATAGAGCAATGGATAGCATATTGCAATAATTCGTAATTTATTCGTGACGTCATCAAGATGATGATAAATGATAAATCATTTTGGCATTTTAATTTACTTACGCACCATTATGAAGCAATATGACGGCTATCCTGAGGATAGATCTTTTAATTTTGAGTCGTGATCCAAAGACGAAAATGACATCTGATTCGGCATCTTTTCTCTCTGGTATGCTGATCTCCTGCGAGTTTCTTTGAACGCTTTTTGCTCTTAAGGTTATTTATTGCCTGTGCGTTTCTGTTTACTGCAAATACTGTTTTTGTAGGCCGGGATAGCCTGGTTGGTAGAGCGTCGGATTCGCGTCCCTTAGGTTGCGAGTTCGAACCCCGCCGGCCGAAGATTCCCCGCGTGCTTGATGGCTGACGCGCATTAAATCTGTTGTGGTCGCAAAGTCCTCCATGTCGAGAGTAATACTACTGGGGGTACTGGATGAGGGGTGATCGTTCTCTGATTCAGGTCTAAATTACGATCTGTGGTTGAGTGAATGAAATGCGTGAATGAAGTCCACCCCGTAAAAAGGGTTGTGACGTGTATGTAGCTAAGTCGTATTATTGGTCCTATATGGCGCTACTATTGAAACAAGAGGCGTTCCCCTTGAGGCTTAAATCGGCTGTCTTTGACAGCGGGCTTGTCCATAGCAAGTGCCATTAGAAACAACAACAACACTGTTTTTGTATGCCTATATATAGTTCAGCAACGGTTTGTAAAATCCTCCGCGCTTTTGGGCATGCGTTAGGATGGAGTAAATTCTTCAAAATAGGCATGAAAGGAGGAAATGTTTACATTTACTTTTATCTAATAGGGGAAATCCAAGGTCAAAGGGAATACCGGAAATGCACTCATCGTTCCGCGTTTCACCCCTTAATGAGATGGAATCGTCGAAATGCGGTCGTCTCAGAATCTGTTGACGAACTACTGTGCTGTGTGCGTATTTGTGTAAACTAAAGCGTCTTCGTCTTTTATGAAGGCTTTTGAACTTTTTTAACGTACACCCACCGGACGAATATTTGGATTTTCTGTAACAAAGCAATGGAGAATCAATCTTTTTCTAATCCTAAAATGGATATAAAAGTTACAACTTATACCTTATTATAGGGTTATGGTTTTTCACCAAATATTTTAAACTTATACAGAAATCAGTAACATTTGCCGTTAATGCTTATTCTGTAATCATAAAAGTGTATTATAGTGAATTTTGCAATATATTTTAAGCAATAGATTTTAAGAAGTAGAAAAACAACATAATAACTTGTTTATGCAACTTTTTACAAAGCACTTACAAATTGTATATGCTTATATTAATAAAATGTCGGATTAGAATTAAGATTGAAAAGACTAAAAATAGCACTGAATGAGAATCAAATAAATAAAAAAATAGCGAGATAATTATTGTTTATAAATTAAGTAAAACAGAAAAAGAGCCTAGTAGCCTTCTTATTTCAACTTTTAAATCCGAAACTAATAAAATTTATCCTCATAACAAACTTCTGCTTTCTAAACGACATAAATGTTTCATTTGAATAGAGTCTGTGATAGAGATACCAAAGAATAATGTTAAGTAAGGTAAATATTTGCTTTTAAAATATTACACGAAACAGATTTCTAAAAGATAAATGCATAGTATCAAAACAGTGTAAGAATATTTTCTAATTTCAAAAAAATAATTTTACCATCATAAAATGGAAATTAAAAAAAAAAACTAATATAGTTGAAAAAAATATTTGGGACACGTTTCTCACGAATAAATTTATATATCTTTTATATAAATGAATCATATTTCTTCAAGCACCCAAAAATTCCATTAATTTACGAAAAAAACTTTTTAATGAATTAGATTTATTTTTCAGACAAGTAAATGTTAATGCATTTCCAAATATTGTTGTAAAATATAAGTCAAAAACAAGAAATTTAATTATTTGTTTCAAAAAAGGTAATATGTGTGTAATAAAATGGTACATAATCCTTTCGTGGAGTGCATATTTGTTGAATACTAAGTTACCTGCCAATATAGACTTAAATGCAAGAACAATTATTAAAAAATGTTTTCTTCCAAAAGGTTGTTAAAATAGCTGTCAACTTTGGAGAATGTTTGAAAAAAATCGCCTAAAGTTTAAAGAAAATATTTCAAATAATTTTTTTTTTATCTTTAAACAACTCTTCTTAAAATCAGAAATTCTGACCATTTTCATCAACGGAACTGATATTAACTTCATAATTAAGATTGATTGAAGAATGAAAACAGCAGACGAAAGTTTTCTTTCTAGTTTTTTGCCTATTGCCTTCCCAAAAAAAGAAGAAGAGAGAGAAATCATTATTTTAGATCATATCTGTTTTATGTGCTAGTAACTTTTGACACATTTTTAAAACTGAGTATATATTTTAGACATTGTATTTTTGACACTAGTCTCTTTCCTTTTACAAAAGAAGCTACGATTGTAACTTTTCAATATTTGGAGAACACATGTTATTTCTTCTAATACTTTTTAAATAACAATATCCTTTCTTTGCTATAAAGCTCTTGATATCATTCAGTATCACTATGCCAAATAATAATAATTAGAAGATGTCTTTTTTAATTCAATTAATTAAAGAATAGGAAAAGAAAAATATTTAAAATATTGTTGTTTATATTGTTACAACTTGCCCCAGGATCAATGTAAATGTAACAGCAGATTTGTTTTGAAAAAAATATTTATTGTGTTGAAAAAATTAAAATTTCCGAAGGTTTCCTTTTTTGTAAATGATAAATGAATAGTTGTAATAAAAAATAAGCTGTTATAAGTAAGAAATCTTTAATATTTTTTTGAAATAGAAAGATTTTTCCATATATTGTTGCAACTAGCCTCCAGGTCTCTTAAACACACACACACACACACACACACACACACACACACACACACACACACACACACACACACACACACACACACACACACACACACACACACACACATTTTTATTGTTAGTAGAGATTAATTAAACATTTAAATATTTTGAATAATTTTTTTATAATACAGCATGAAATTTAACGTTACAGCATAATACAGCATGAAATTTAACGTTAGGTTAAATGCTTTTGTCTAAAATAGGGTTCTTCTGTATATTTATAATGTTCATTATCAGAGAAATTAAATGCCATTCTTGCAGAAAAATTATTTGTTTCTCCATAAAAATCTTCCGACCGGAAATAAATGTGATTGATTCTAACATTTTATTAAATTCTGAAAAATACGGGGGGGAGGGATTTAGCGAAATCTTTGAAGGTACTCATCTGATAATAAAATTCTTTCGCGATTCGAATCTTAAACGTTACGAAGAACTCCGTCCGGGAGTAATCAGGCGGAAGTTCTTAATGCAAATATCATTTAAAGGAACGATATGCATCCCTTTCCAGATCATCAGGAATTTGAATATCTAATAAGAGGCATTTAAAGCAAAATAAATAAAATTATCAAACGAGGCTTCTTAGGGAATTATTAAACTGAAATTCAAATAATTGTATCTCCCTTGATATCTTAAAAGAGAGTAAACTTTATCAAATTGTAATTTTTGTACTTTGAAAACTTTAGTTTCCTAAATGTTTATAGAAACCTGCTAATAATTGATAAAAATCTTTTTAATACCTGTGAATCAACGATTTCATTTAGTTTTCTAATTATATGTCAGTTTCTATGATATTAATTTTTGATGATCTCTTATTCTATACATATAAAACGGTAACGTACGTGACACATAAAGCTATTACTAAATGGCAACAGTAAAATGTAGGCAAATAACTATAGGAATGTTTCAGACTGATTCCTTCAATGATTTTATAGCCGCACTTAATTCAACGATTTCCTAATTAATGAAATTGCAAGATAGTATTAGAAATTATCTGGAGAGGGCTGACATTTCATTAAGTTAGAGGAAAAACAATATGTAAAAGAATTTAAGAAATAACAAAAAGTTTAACAAGCGCTTAAATTGGCTTAACCGTTGGCATTTGAATATTCGCTATGATTTAATTATTTCATGTTAATCATTTAATATGTCAATCACCTGAACGAACAAGATGCTCGCCAAAGGCGGCTAGCTGATTATATTTTCATCACATAAAACGCATCCGATATCCTGAATATAAGGAAGTGATTCATGTATTTAAATAAATTCATATTTTGGTTTAATTGCAGATTAATCTAGCAAAAACTGCAATATATATTATTGCATGCAATATTGTTTAATGCAATATATACATATTTAATTTTTAGCCTTTTTATTAGAAATGTAAAGAAAACGTATTAGCAGAAAACCTACTTATTTCGATACTAACTATTTTTTGTTTGCAATGCGGTTAATGTCAATAAGCCACTGTAATGTCCTACGTCCGTGGAACAAATCTATGACTCTACAAAATTTTTCACTCTTCTGTTATACACTCATGTCCATAAATTAAGGATAATTCAGAGTCACGCGGAAATCAAACACTAAAATACATATATCACTAGAAAAATGATTACACACATCTTCAAAATTCATATGCAAATTACAGGATGCCAGAAGATGACACCAATAGTACGTCACGATAAGAGAGTGATATATCAGGAATACAGGCAAAGAAGTAAAATTTTTCGCAAGTGCTTTATAAGCCTTTAAGTGAATTAACCGCATAGTTATAACACAAATGACGCATTTGAATGATTTTTTAAGTGGTAGAATTATCGGCCGTCTGAAATATGGGCGTACCCAGCTGGAAGAGTCCTAGGAACTGGAATCACCCAAAGTGTCATCTCCAAGCTTTGGCAACGTTTCCAAGTTGATGGTAATATGAGTAGACGTTACAGCACAGATCGCCCCCAAGTTACAACGTCGAATGAAGACCGATATTTGGCAGATACGTCCAAAAGAAACAGACGGAGCACAACATCAGACATGTCTCGTCAGCTCTCTTCAGTCACTGGTACGACAGTTTCAATGCAGACCGTGTAGAGACGCTTAGGACAGATTGGTCTATATGCTTGTAAGCCTGTCAGATGGGTTCCACTTACTGCAACTCACTATCACCTGTGGTTAACCTGGAGTAGAGAGCATGCATTGTGGACACCGAAACAGTGGGTTTGTGTGATGTTTTCCGACGAGCCCCGGCTTAGCTTGCAGTCTGATTCTCAGTAAATAGTTTCTTCATATGGAGAGCGCCAGGTACCCGTTACCACCAAGAGAACATCATTGAACGATATCGTTATGGTGGTGCAGGATTGCTCGTTTGGGGAGGAATTATTCTGGGTTGCAGAACTGACCTGCATGTTCAAATTGGAACCATGACAAGTCAAATCTATAGGGACATCATTCTGAAACAACATGTAGGTTTATTTCGGGGAGTCATGGGCGCAGAATTCGTGTTTAGGGGTGACAATGCCTGTCCTCGCCGTGCAAACATCATAAACGAATGCCTTCGATCTGAGGATATCACCCGTATGGACTGCTCAGCATTCTCACCGGACTTGAATCCAGTAGAGCATGTGTGGGACATCCTTGGCCGACGAGTTGCAGCCCATCAACCACCTCCCACATGTCTACCGGAACTTCGAAGAGTATTGCTTGATGAGTGGTGTAATATTCCCCGAGATCAGATCGATAATTTGATACTCAGCATGCCTAGGCGTTGTACGGACTGTATTGCATCGTCTGGGAGACATACTATGTATTAACCATCATACCAACCATATAATATTGGTTCTTGTAAATAGTTTTTTTTTTTGTAATTTTCACCAGGGAGCATAAAATCGCAATTTTTATTAATGATATCAAACATATAGCACCTATTTTGCTCTTTTGTTTTTGTTTAATAAATAGGCTTTACAAATAAGTCACATTTGCTTTGCTTCTGACTCTTTCTTTTCCTGAATTTGCATTATCCTTAATTAATGGGCATGAGTGTATTTGGTGACGATATCAAATAATAAGATTGTTTATGTAACAGCAGACAAAAAATATTTATAAGACGAAAGAAACATAGTCTGTCACGTAGTTACTCTCGTGCCATTTACTGACATTTCAATCCTGTATATCATTATATTGAGCAATAATTTTAGTTATGAGGATTCGCTCATTTATATCGCTTCATTAAAATAGAATTATATGTGTTCAGTAATAACTCTTAAAAAGTTAGAATAAAATTTATACATTGTTACAAAAAGATGAGTTTTAATCCCATCAACAGGTGCTCGAATGCTTTGAGATTTGAAGAAGACAAGAGAAGAGATCGCTCATGAAGAATTCCCTAACAAGCGAAGTTCAACAAGGATTTTCAGAATTTCTAATCCATTTTAGTTATATTATTCATGCTTTAAAATATATCAATAATGACAGCGAACACTTCCTAAGAGCGAATATATACAGCGAACACTTCCTATGATGTCTCCTTCTTTCAAAAAATTCTACATTCGTGAGTTTAAACGAGACTTTCGCAGTAGTAACTATTTTCCATGCGTTTCAATTAAATATCACGATGGGAATTGGCATTTATTTAATTTTTACACAGTACTCCTTTTTGCATGAGTCAATTTAGAATTTACATTGATTAAATAAATGTCAAACAGTTATTTTCAATTTAAATGTTTGTGAAAAAATAGAAAGATTTTTGTAGATAACACCGAATATAATATTTGGCATTTCATTTCAACCAGTATTTAAATCCATTTTACACAACTAACATCATTTAAAATTATATATATGTGTCTACTAAAAATATGCCAATAAATAAAAATTTTACGATTAATATATAATTTAGTGAAAGCAAAATCTTACTATATGTTATCTATTCCAAATTAAAATAAAATATATTTAACTTTTTGCACTAGGAGTAGTAATTCAATACATAAATATTCACTTAATACAAGAGTTTGTTTATTGCTCTAAAATTAAACATATGTATAATTGTTTTAAGTTGAATTTCCCTGAAAAATTAATCTACATCGTTTTACCATTCTGGCGTTTTTTTAACAATCAAAATTGAAAAATAAACAACGTCTTGAATGGTGAGCGAGAAGCACCATCCGAGTACAAAGGGTTAACTGTCAATAATAATTTTATGAAAACGATTTAAAAAATATTTTATACTTTTTTTGGGAAACATTTCTCCACTTCTCAACCTTTTTATCACTTAGAGTATTTCCATGAATAGACAAGAAAAGTGCCTATAAATTAGCGAAAAGAAACTGTGTTTACTAACTTTTCTAACCAAATTTTATGTTTTCTTCAAAAAAATATGCATTCATGTTAAGAAGTAAGAAAAGGAATAAAGAATGTCGTTTTCTTTTTATGCCGCAGCATTTTCTAAAACTTGCTTTACGCCATGGAATAAGTTACCACTCGTTTTCAAAAGCAAGAAAGTTTTGAAGAAAGGAAGAAAATGGCAAGCGTTAATTACTCGAAGTGAAAGGCCCTCTTAGATACTTCATATACAAAAAACAACACTATTTTGATTTTTGTATGCCCCAGAACACAGACTCAGATTATAACGTTTTTATTTATAATAAAAACAATTAATTATATGTCTTTTATTATAATCCTTTCAAAACAGTTTTATGCTGAGCATTATTTAAACAGTTTTTTTTTATAAACTCCCTTTTCAAAGAAATATTTTGGGGCTAGTGCTTAGGAGAGTTAAAACTTGAGTGGAATTCGATATACAACAATTTTGTTTTTAGAATACCTCATTCAAGAATTAATGATCTTTAGAATTTCTTAACTTAAATCTTAATACATATAAACTGAAACTAAATTTCAGTGAAAAGCTGATTATTTCCTTTATTTTAGGAGAAATTTCTAAGACAATTATTATTGGGAAATTTCTCCTAAGTTTTTGGGAATGAAGTGATATCTAATAATATTTAATAATAATATATAAATATAGTATAATATATAGAATTATTTATAACGTATATGTTATATATGTTTATGTTTATAATATATAAAATATTTTTTCTTGTAATAAGATATTAAGTTAAATATGCATGAGTAGCTATACTTGGCATTATTATATAGCTTAATAAATTACAATTCTGTTAATCCACAGCATTGCAGATCTCTAGAATATATACTTACATTTTAAGATTTCATAATTTTTTTTTAATTTTATAAGAATTCAACTCGAAGTAGAATAGCTTGTAACTACGTTCCAACATGACAAACAATAAAATAGCTATTATTTTTACTTTTCATTGAACATAACTTGATTAGTTATGAGGTTAATAATTTTTTTTCTCGAATATGAAAGTATCTAAATAAAGTAATTATTATTTTATGTTATAATGTAAAAAGTTCTTTCGTGTTTTTGTGCATGTTCAGATTTTTTTTTTCAAAATACAATGAATTTCACACGTTAGACGTTTAACTAGAATATTGTTACAAAAAATTTTCTACAACAAAATACCGTCGATCAATCATAATAACGTAACGCATTTAATCTCTATAGTTCAGCAGCTTTCTTGCTGTCTAATCCTCCAGTTTCTTTACTTGTCGGCGACTCCGACTCCTGTCACACACAACTTCTTTTGACGATACCCACGACTTCTGACGATCCACACAACTTCTTCTTCAGCTTCAGAGTGCCCATCCTTTATAGTTCCGGGAAGCGGGGCTAGAATCTTCAGACCAATGAGGGCGTATCTGTGTGTATTTCTGTTCCTACTGGATGGATCGTGAAACTTCTCGAACTTTCCAATATGATCCATTTAGTCGCCAAACTCTCCAAATTTATCGCCAAGTCGCCAAATGATCGCCAAACTCTCAGGTCATTGACGCACAGGGCGGATCTTACAAAGGGTTTTAACGGTTTTCCCAGGATGACACTATTCGTGCCGGGTAGCAGAATTACAGATTTGTAACAATATTGTTGAATTTAGAAAAACCATGAGGGCTTTTTTGGGATAGATCTCGTAATTTTAAACTTTGCTCAAATGAAACCTGAGAGATTCTATGGATTAAAAAAAAGAATGTTTAAAAACTAGAAATTATACGTCTTAATTGTCACAAACATTATCATGAATATGGCTGAAATTATGTTACAAGCAACAAAAGATAATTATTAATTATTTGTCTACGCAATGCCTCTTTAAACATGATATGGCATATTTCACATGCTTTGTATATTTGAATCGCAGGCTTCTTAATTCCATGCATCATTTATTGCGGAAATTCTCAACGTTATAACTAATATTTTACTTATTTTCTATACTTGATTTATTTATTTGAGGCTTTTGATAATTAATATTTCAAGTAGTTGGCTTATATGACTTTTTCACTTGAGGTTTTCTAATCTCTTGCTGCCTATATTCTCAATGTTATACAAGTGATGAAAAATCTTAAAAATATATAGAAAAAATTCCTGAACCCTCTCACTACTAAACCGGCCGAATTCGGCCTTAAAAGTTTAATTCTAAAAGGTTATTTTAAGGCCGATTTCTGTTTCAAGCAATGTATGAAGGATGTAAGTCAAACTATTATGTAAAGATGCCCTCTCTTTGCTCTTGTATGGAACTTATTCAGCCCATTAGTATAGAACTTGCACGGCTGGGTTTGGCAGGATCAGTAGTAATAGGATTGCGATACTTAATTGCTTCATCTGTTTTAGCAGGAACCAAATAAATTTCAACAAAAGCGTTTTTCTACTCATCCTAATAAATATTCCCCAGGTTAGATTTTGGTTTGATAATCCGAAACATTCATGTTAATTCAAAATTGTTATTAAACAAATATAATTTTAAATTTCATCAAAAAGTGAAATAGTTTAGGATAACAAATTCTCTGTATGCCACTTACATTAACTATGCATTTCTACAATTTAAAATCCTAACTATTGAAACAAAAATTTTAACATTAATTGTTAAAGTTAATTTTATACACCCTATTGTAAATCTAAAATCATAATGACTTTAACTTAAAAAATTATGCTGCATTCTGATGTTTAAGTATATTTTTACTTTTTTTTTTAAATATCTTCAAAGTAAAAATAATTAACATATCGTGAATAATTAATAGTTTAGGATAACAAATTCTCTGTATGCCACTTACATTAACTATGCATTTCTACAATTTAAAATCCTAACTATTGAAACAAAAATTTTAACATTAATTGTTAAAGTTAATTTTATACACCCTATAGTAAATCTAAAATCATAATGACTTTAACTTAAAAAATTATGCTGCATTCTGATGTTTAAGTATATTTTTACTTTTTTTTTTTTAAATATCTTCAAAGTAAAAATAATTAACATATCGTGAATAATTAATAGTTTAGGATAACAAATTCTCTGTATGCCACTTACATTAACTATGCATTTCTACAATTTAAAATCCTAACTATTGAAACAAAAATTTTAACATTAATTGTTAAAGTTAATTTTATACACCCTATTGTAAATCTAAAATCATAATGACTTTAACTTAAAAAATTATGCTGCATTCTGATGTTTAAGTATATTTTTACTTTTTTTTTTTTAAATATCTTCAAAGTAAAAATAATTAACATATCGTGAATAATTAATAGTTTAGGATAACAAATTCTCTGTATGCCACTTACATTAACTATGCATTTCTACAATTTAAAATCCTAACTATTGAAACAAAAATTTTAACATTAATTGTTAAAGTTAATTTTATACACCCTATTGTAAATCTAAAATCATAATGACTTTAACTTAAAAAATTATGCTGCATTCTGATGTTTAAGTATATTTTTACTTTTTTTTTTAAATATCTTCAAAGTAAAAATAATTAACATATCGTGAATAATTAATAGTTTAGGATAACAAATTCTCTGTATGCCACTTACATTAACTATGCATTTCTACAATTTAAAATCCTAACTATTGAAACAAAAATTTTAACATTAATTGTTAAAGTTAATTTTATACACCCTATTGTAAATCTAAAATCATAATGACTTTAACTTAAAAAATTATGCTGCATTCTGATGTTTAAGTATATTTTTACTTTTTTTTTTTAAATATCTTCAAAGTAAAAATAATTAACATATCGTGAATAATTAATAGTTTAGGATAACAAATTCTCTGTATGCCACTTACATTAACTATGCATTTCTACAATTTAAAATCCTAACTATTGAAACAAAAATTTTAACATTAATTGTTAAAGTTAATTTTATACACCCTATTGTAAATCTAAAATCATAATGACTTTAACTTAAAAAATTATGCTGCATTCTGATGTTTAAGTATATTTTTACTTTTTTTTTTAAATATCTTCAAAGTAAAAATAATTAACATATCGTGAATAATTAATAGTTTAGGATAACAAATTCTCTGTATGCCACTTACATTAACTATGCATTTCTACAATTTAAAATCCTAACTATTGAAACAAAAATTTTAACATTAATTGTTAAAGTTAATTTTATACACCCTATTGTAAATCTAAAATCATAATGACTTTAACTTAAAAAATTATGCTGCATTCTGATGTTTAAGTATATTTTTACTTTTTTTTTTAAATATCTTCAAAGTAAAAATAATTAACATATCGTGAATAATTAATAGTTTAGGATAACAAATTCTCTGTATGCCACTTACATTAACTATGCATTTCTACAATTTAAAATCCTAACTATTGAAACAAAAATTTTAACATTAATTGTTAAAGTTAATTTTATACACCCTATTGTAAATCTAAAATCATAATGACTTTAACTTAAAAAATTATGCTGCATTCTGATGTTTAAGTATATTTTTACTTTTTTTTTTAAATATCTTCAAAGTAAAAATAATTAACATATCGTGAATAATTAATAGTTTAGGATAACAAATTCTCTGTATGCCACTTACATTAACTATGCATTTCTACAATTTAAAATCCTAACTATTGAAACAAAAATTTTAACATTAATTGTTAAAGTTAATTTTATACACCCTATTGTAAATCTAAAATCATAATGACTTTAACTTAAAAAATTATGCTGCATTCTGATGTTTAAGTATATTTTTACTTTTTTTTTTAAATATCTTCAAAGTAAAAATAATTAACATATCGTGAATAATTAATAGTTTAGGATAACAAATTCTCTGTATGCCACTTACATTAACTATGCATTTCTACAATTTAAAATCCTAACTATTGAAACAAAAATTTTAACATTAATTGTTAAAGTTAATTTTATACACCCTATTGTAAATCTAAAATCATAATGACTTTAACTTAAAAAATTATGCTGCATTCTGATGTTTAAGTATATTTTTACTTTTTTTTTTAAATATCTTCAAAGTAAAAATAATTAACATATCGTGAATAATTAATAGTTTAGGATAACAAATTCTCTGTATGCCACTTACATTAACTATGCATTTCTACAATTTAAAATCCTAACTATTGAAACAAAAATTTTAACATTAATTGTTAAAGTTAATTTTATACACCCTATTGTAAATCTAAAATCATAATGACTTTAACTTAAAAAATTATGCTGCATTCTGATGTTTAAGTATATTTTTACTTTTTTTTTTAAATATCTTCAAAGTAAAAATAATTAACATATCGTGAATAATTAATAGTTTAGGATAACAAATTCTCTGTATGCCACTTACATTAACTATGCATTTCTACAATTTAAAATCCTAACTATTGAAACAAAAATTTTAACATTAATTGTTAAAAATAATTTTATACACCCTATTGTAAATCTAAAATCATAATGACTTTAACTTAAAAAATTATGCTGCATTCTGATGTTTAAGTATATTTTTACTTTTTTTTTAAATATCTTCAAAGTAAAAATAATTAACATATCGTGAATAATTAATAGTTTAGGATAACAAATTCTCTGTATGCCACTTACATTAACTATGCATTTCTACAATTTAAAATCCTAACTATTGAAACAAAAATTTTAACATTAATTGTTAAAGTTAATTTTATACACCCTATTGTAAATCTAAAATCATAATGACTTTAACTTAAAAAATTATGCTGCATTCTGATGTTTAAGTATATTTTTACTTTTTTTTTTAAATATCTTCAAAGTAAAAATAATTAACATATCGTGAATAATTAATATATTTGTAAATGAAATAAGTTGAATCAGCAGGGGATAAGAGAGAGAGATAAGACACATTCATTCCACTCAATGAATCTTTCAATGTTTGCTTATTGTTTGCATGTAGGATATAAAAAATAAATAAGATTAAATGGAAAAGATTAAAAGGAAGCTAAGTGGACTTCAATTCCCTAAGAGGTTTTAGTTTCAGAAGAAACTGACTCTTAAAAAGAACATTCGGACTTACAATACAAAAAAAGCCCAATAAAATAGTGTGTTTTATATGACCTCATCACCTTTTAAAGAAAAGCACCTTTATTTGAAAAGAAAGAAGTTTTATTAATCCAATTTTCTGACCTTTTTTCTAAATTTTATACTTAAAAAAAGTTGAATTTTTCTATTATTTCATTTTTAAAGAATGCTGCAATTTTTCATTTAAAAGCATCGGTGAAAAAATGGCGATGGTGAGAATTCAATTTAGTATTAAGTGCGCGAAAGATTTTATTTCTCAAATGCGTAAAATAAAAATAAGAATTTCTAGAAAATTGATTTTATTTACTTTGTCATATCAATGAAATTAAATCTTGAATGACGCATCATGGACTCTCAAATTAAATTGAGCCTGAACTGAAATATAAAAAAGAAACACTGGCTGCTTTCAAGAGAAATGTCCGACTTAGATATTTTGGAACACTTTTTTAAAATCTTAAGAAATGAAGGAACGAAAGAAAAAGGTAAAAATAGAATGAATTTGAGGATATATTTTCTCAACAAACTCCATAAAAAAACATACCAGATATATCTATAACAGACATTTTGTTATATATTATTTGTAAATAACTTCAATAAATGAAATTTATTTATTGCACATAAGAGGACTAAAAAGAAACAATTGTGTTTGGCTGAAAATATATCATTTTGAAGTAGCCTAATTTTCTGCCTTAAAGTGAATGGAATCTTCATAAATCAATGTTTTTTTAGTTCCCACAATAAGTTTATCATCTATTATTTAATGATTAATATCTGAAATTCCATAATATTTATAAATATGAAACGATCCTAATACAAATTAAATAAATGCTAAAGGCATAGATGACAGTATAATTACGAAAAAAATACATGTACATCTATTGATGTAATTGAGTTAGAAAATGATTTATTTGTATTTAGGAATGAAACTTATTCTTTTTTTATGATCAAATTCAAAGGAACTTTTCTTTCCTAGAAATTTTTCTGCATTATAAATGGTCAAAATTTAGCTTTCGTTAATCTATTAGGAGAAGCTTTAAAATATAGAGTATATGAATCAAAAGTGTCTTGCAAATATTGAATATCTACATTTTTTTTTTTTCAAATTTCTTCTAAAAGATTGTCACTTATATATTTGTCAATCAGAGAAAATGCTTAAAATCATATTTGTCAGTGAAGATTCGGTTACATTTGTATTCAGAACACGACTAAAACTCGATAAGGAAATAGCTGTATTTGAGTTCCCTAAGTCTCATGGAAAGCTTTTTAATTTCTCTAAATTCAATGTTTTAAGTTAATAATAATAATAAGCAAGCTTCCTAGATTCAATTTTTTAAGTTTATAATCTTTCAGGATTAATGCTAAAATTAAATTTCTTATTACATTGGGAAATTCATATAGAATATATGAAGTTGGAACAATAGCAGCATTGCCATATCCCTTCGAGACCCAATTAAGCAAGATTAATTTTTATTGCAAAAATAATTTGACCTTACGTTGAGGGCAATTGAAATAAGAGAAAAAAGGGTTTCAAAGTAACGCACACCATTGTTTTCGTCTTTATTGTCTTTTCACCTAATTACAAAAACTTTAATCATAAAATAGCATTAAAAAAGAAATAAGATGACTGCATGCAAATGGATATTTAATTGTATAAAAAGAGAATAGTAATTTTATTCTATCTTATCTTACAAATAATTCCCCTATGTTTATACAAATAATTCAGAAACCGTTCTCTTCCAGAATGTTTCCGTTGGTGTTTCTGTCTTGACCCTCACCTTTATTTCGGTGGATCGTTGGTACGCCATCTGCCATCCCCTCAGTTTTAAAAGCACAGCCTCTCGAGCCAAAACCTCAATTCTGCTCATTTGGCTCATCTCTGGTTTCATCGGCCTCCCGGAGGCCATCGTTTTGGACACTATGAGGACCCTGCCAGTGGACACCACCTACCTCACTGATTGCACTCACACCTGGAGTGAGACAAGCACCAGGGTATACCAGCTGTTTCTCATCCTGATATTGTACGTGGCACCATTCACCCTCATGGCTTTCACCTACTATCAGATTACTCGAGTTTTGTGGAACAAGAATATACCTGGAGCATCAGAGACAAATCATCATTTGTCTAGAAAATGTAAGTATTAGAACACAATAAGAATTTGCTAAATGATTAGATTTGTAGTAACCTAATTTAAGGTCACTTGGATACGAAAAGAGAATTTTCGAAATATTTTTAAACTAAATGATGGCATTATAATTAATAATTATATTGATAATGCTAACCTAGTTTTTATTAATTTAAGAATATTTTTTTATAATTTTAGTTCTTTTAACCTATATTTTAATTTTATATGCGTCAAATTAATTAATTAAACATGAGCTTAAAGTATTTCACAGTTAGTGCAATTTTGGCCCAAACCACATTTCCCATAACATAAGCAATCGAAATCGGCAGTGAAATTAAGTACGATATTCGATTTGATCAGAAATTCCTCATATGCATTTTAATTATATGTTTCTTTGAACTTTAAATTAGAAAATATGTCATTAAAGTTTAAAAACTTGTTTACGATTCTAAATGAAATATTTTAGCCCTTATTCGTATTTTTTTAACTAGACCTAAGATTGTTTCGATTTTTGTTTGTTTTGTTTTGTTTCAAAACCAAATAGCTAGATTACGAATGTGAAAGAAAGGTCATAGAGTTATTTCAATGAACTGCAGTCAACCACCTTATAAACTATTATATAATCCTAGAAATTATTCTGCAATGCTAGAAGGGTCGGAAGAGCGTTGTTGTTTTTACCTCCTAAGCAAGCGATTAAATCGGTTAAATATCATACTCAGCTGCACAGTTTGAAGCAAATAATTGATCTGTAGTCTCAAAATTTGCCAATCGTAAAAATGTAGTCTTTCATTAGGATAAGGCAAGAAGATTACATGTATTTCGCCAAACAGTGGGAGTTGTTGGAGTATAGCAGATATATTTTATTCCATCCTTCATAAGTTCTGAAATGAAACTTGAAACTACCACAACTCAATTCTTTTTCAAAAGTTCACACTGTTTGACAACATAAAGGAAATTTTTGGAATCAGGAAATAAAGTTTTGTCCTACCCTGTATAAAAAACCTAAAATAAAATCTTAAGATTGTCAAGAGTTCTTCTCGTTGCAAAAGTAAAACGTCGCTAAAAAGGAATCAACTTACAAACAACATTTTAAGTTTTTTTAAAGATAATCCAGGGCATTATATGTCTGAAAGTAGAATGAAGGAACTACTCGAAAAATAGAAATAATCATTATCTAATAATATTGTAAATATATTATTGAATAAAATTCGTTATTAATAAAAAAAATGCAATTTACCCAAAAAAAATTGTTAATACATCTCTTAACTTTCTGGATTCTCTCATTTTGAGTGATATAGATAGTTTAATGAGGTTTTTTTCCTTTCTAAATTGTAACAAATATTATGTTTGAACTAAATTATTATTATATTTATTACAAACTTTTCCATTGTACATCTATGGGACATAAACATTTCCATAAAACTATCACACTGATTTCAATATTTAATTAACATTTTTTTCCTTCATAGGCGGCAACAAAATTCCCGGACGTGCTGGTGCTGTCAGAACTACTTCAACAAATTGCGAGGGACAAATAAGATCTCGCCGTAAGGCCTCCAAAATGCTCATGGCTGTAGTTGTTATGTTCAGCCTTTGTTATCTCCCTGTGCATTTAATCAACGTCTTAAGGTACTTCTGACAATAACAGATATATTTTATAAATATTTTGTATAGTTTATTAACCACACCGGCCGTTATGAAATAAACATGCAATAGAAATAATGTTGCACAAGTGAAACATTTCATCCTAAAAATGTTCTTAACGGGAATTTTTCTCATCAAATTTTTTATTTGAAAAGAAAGTTTACTAAAATTTTTGTCCTCAAGAATTCATAAAATTTATGTCTAACGTTATTCTTCACTATTTGAGTTTATTTTCTGATCGTTGATAATTAATAAAAAAATATAGATCTCTGATGAAGTATTGCTTTTAACTGCATTGAATCCTTAATGCAACTTGCATTAATTAGTCATAGATAAATGGTTTGGCGTTACATGTTGGAATTTAAATGGAAAATCATTTGCAGCTATATATTAACTGAAAGGAAATTTAGCTTTTTAAGATATTAAAATGTATGAAAATAATATGAAATTTCGAAGAAAAATTACAAATTATGATTGGTAATTTCTAAACATGTAATAAAATGTATTAAAGTTTGCAAAAAAGATTTTCATTACTTTTTTGTAGTGGTCCAATTTCTTATTTTGATTATCTGCTGTTAAACTGAATTTATGCTTTTAAGCTTAGGGAAAAAAGAATTTGATTTTAAAAAAAACCAAAGGAAATAAATTCGTTTTATTATTAAGATTGATTTTAATTTAAAAAAAACTTTGTTCTTCTTTCTCATGATTTTTAACACGACTTTAGGTTTTCACTTCTCTTTATTTTTCTGTAATTTTTTTTCCATTTTTTATATTTCCAACCTATTTTGTGTTTAAATGTACTTGTAAATGCTCAGTATTCCCGTAACATGCCTACCAAACCGTTCAGTGACCAGAATGGTCACGGATACGGGGGCATGAGACGGCGTTCTGTTCTGTAAATGCTCAGTGTTGCTTGCATACATAGTGTGAGCTAAATATTTCACGTACATTTATTGTTTCACCTAATTATCTTCTAATCATGAAAGAAATTAAAAATTTTCTTGACATTAAAAAATAAAAGTAATTTGTCTTCCAAATTTTCTAAATCCCCAAACTTTAATAATAATTAAAAAAAACTCTTTTTTAAACTTCCTTTAATTTTAGTAACTAAATTCTTCATAGATTTTATTTTCAGAATCAAATTTACCTACTTTTTACTTTCACAAATTTAAACTATTCTAGTTAAATGCTCCTGCCTTCAAAATTTTGTAATCTTGAGTTTCTTTTATAATTAAAAAAAGTCTTAATCAAAAATAATAAATAATAAAATGGCAATGGCGTGTCATAAATAGTACACATCTGCTGATATCTTTTGTAGATATACGCCTTCTCCAAATAATGGTCTTCCAAAAATTTCGAAATGTTGTCTTACTTTTCTTTGGCAGATGTACTTTTAAAATCTAATTTTCCATCTAATGTTCTTTTTCCAACCACTCTCTTGCACTCCCGAGGTAATCTTGTTTATCACAGAATGGAGCCTATTTTCTTCTTTTCTTCACCGTTTCCACTTCTTAGAGGATGACTGCTCTTGTGGGAATTCGGCAATCCCATCCATACGATACCCTGTCCTTTAACTCTTTCATGGCAGCTCAAAATACCTTCGCCTTTGCTAGAAATTCTTTGGTACTGAAGAGTCCTTAATAATTCATATTTGCAAAAAAGAAGTGTAAAAATGCTTAAATTTCTAATTGATCATGGATAATTATTCCAATTAGATTAACCCTAAAATTTTTCCGAATAATAGTTTAATACTCCTCGCATTTCATTCAAAATATATCCTTGGGCCTCCTCCAGTACCTATTTTTTATAATTGCCTTATTTTTTCACTCATACAGTACATTATCATGCTCCTTCATCCAGCTACTTTTATATCCAGTACTCCAGATATTTTTCATTCTAATTTCTATCATTTTTTTGTTCTGTTATATGTATTTGCATTTTATGATTTGTATGTTTCATTACAATTCATTCCAGCGTAATTTTTCTTTCCTGTCTTTCTATTTTGTCTTTTAATAAAGTCCACCTACATCCATATCAAAGCAGAAAGGGACCACATGACCTTTAGAAATGGAGGTTTAATGTGGTGTCATTAATCTATTTATTTAAAAATTCTTAATAACCCTATTCTGTTCGATTCGATTCTAATGCTGATTTCACACTGTAAGTATATAATGGATTATTATTTTGACTCTACAGGTACACAGTAGGATTGCCGCAAACTCCAGCAACAACTGTTGCGTCTCTCATTTCTCACTGGTTGTGCTATGCTAACAGTGCTGTCAACCCCGTCATTTACAACATCATGAATGGTAAATATATGTACAGTTCAAATATTTTGAAATAGTGTTCATTTCCTTTTTGATGCATGCATAAGGGAAGGATTTTTATGTTGCATTGAGCAGTTTATTAAGAATATTGATATTCAATAAAAATATACATAAATGCTTTTTTGTTCCAGAAAACCGTGGAAAAATAAATAAGTAATTTTCAAATAAGTACTTAATATGTTAAAGACTTCTGAAAAATTCTTTATATAAAGCACATAAAGCGTAACTTGCATGAAAATGGAGTATGATATTAATTTATACTTTGATGTGACTGAAAAATATTTCCTCTCATCTTTTATATTAAGATGTTGAATTAATTTAGCAGAAGAGCTGACAACTCACTTGATAATGCATGACAATTATATCACAGTAAAACTTTGTATTGTCAGTATTATTGAGTCTTATATTAATAGTGTATCATTTTACGTATTAAAACATCAGGAGTAAAATATTCTGAATCAGAAAATAGAAATATCTCAAAAGCATAATTGTTTACAAGGATGAATCAATTCATATTTTTAAAACAAAAAAATATAAGATTTTGAAATTTTAATCATTCATCTTTTATTATGTGAATAATTTTTAATTCACACATTTTTGCTGAAATATTATTTCTTCTTTACTTTATTTGAAAAATGTATAAAAAGAAGTATTTCAGGAAATATAAACAGAATAATTCCGTGACAAATAATTATAAAATTCTAAAATTATTTAAAAATTATACCCATTTTCTAAATATTTATATTGATATAAATAATTTCTATAAATAATAAATATGCTAAAATATTTTATGAAAATTTTGAATGCATTCCATATGTATCTCAATAAAAATAAGGTAGAAAACATTTTGTATTTAAAAAAGTCTTTTTTGCTATAGTAGTCCTTGCTTAAGATGTACAGTCACTTGATTGTAACACTTCTCGAAATTGCTCTAATTTATTCTTCACAGAATTCTTATACTTTATTTCTCTGTGAAATAACATTTAAATACTGAGGTTGGATTCATTCATTGAACGTTTGTCAATTTCCGTGAATAATTTGAATAAATATTTCATTTGAGAAAGCTCAGGAAACATGAAAAGATTTTTTCAAAAAATTTTAAAGGTCATCATTCACTATCGTGTTATATTTCAATTCTAATGTTATTAAGGTGTACGTACACACTTCGAAAATCGTTCAAAATATCGAATATTTTTTTTATTGCTTAATAATGTTCTCTGATCCTTTAGCTTTCAAAAGATACCAAGATGTTGTCAATATTCGAAATATTTCTCGAGTTATAATTATTTTCTTGAGGTGCTTTCATTAAAATCTCTAGTTACGGTTTTTTTAAAACTCATTTTATGAAGAATGATATTTTTGCACTACGTTGCTTCATTCAAACAATCATAACTCAACAAGAAATGAACCAAATGCAGTTATTTATATATCAAAATAATATGTATAAAATAGCGGATGTTTTGTACCTCAATCAAAGTTATATTGATAGAAATAAATTTTTAATAGCCATTTAAAGATTAAAATTACAGAAAAAATCTCGCTTTCTCTATTCATCGTTGATGAAAAAATTGTTAAAAAAACCATATATTTTTATAACTTGATTCAGGCAGGCAACATGAAGACTAATATTAGGCATCATTTCCAACTAGAATTATGTGTCTGTACAAATTAGAATTTAAGATATCATGTTTCAAAAAATAGGCTAATCAGCTCATTAAATATTATTTAATTCATTAATAATTAGTGTAATATGGTTTTTATTCACAGAAATGAGTTTAAACATATATTAATGACCTACTGTGAAAAAACTGGATTTTTAAATTTAAAATTTAAAAAAAATCTTTTGGTGTGTACGTACACCTTAATATTATTATTCTGCAATCTTATTTTACAGGAAAGTTTCGAAAGGAGTTCAAGAATACTTTCACGTGTCAGTGCATCAAGAAGAACAGAAGACCGTGTAACGCAGGCACATCTTATCTCTGCAAATTCACCAGCACCGTGTCCCACTGTGACAAAAGAATGCACGAATTAGCGAATTTCTCTTAACCAAGATTTATGGATGAGAGCTTATGCAAATTTATTATTGTATAAACGCATTCAAGTATATATGTATTCTGTGTTAAATGTTTATGTGTATTGGAATAAAATATTCTAAATGTCACTGTTTTTTCTTTTTTTTAAAAAAAAAAAAAAACTTTTCTTTTTGTTTTTCGAATTTTTTCGTTTATAAATATTATTTTTAAATTGCAATAAAACGTAATCGTTCAATAATGCTATGAACTAAAGTTTTTATATAACATAATAAGTATGCTTTAAAATTAAAGATTTTTAAATAGCATCAGTAAATATCCTTTAAAAAGGAAATATTTTTATTGTCAGCAATATATATCCTTTAAAATATCCAAATTATAATTACCACTAAAGATTTTTTTTTAAATTTTAAATAATCTTTTGTTTTATTCTGTTTTCCGACGGTAACATCGAAAATTTGGCCACAATAAATCCTGTCAATACTGCCTCGTTCCGTGGTGGCGGAGTGGTCAGTTGCAACAAGAAGTTTTTTAGTTTAGTTTAGTTATATTAACGCCCCGTTGTAAAGCAACACTAGGGCTATTTGGGGACGTACCTCGTAATTTTGAACCACGATCAGATGACGAGAATGACACCTGAACTGGCACCCCCTCTCCACACCATACCACACCAGCGGGAGGACGTTTGGCATGACGGATTTAACGTGCAACAGACCCCCCTTACACGACGGTTCATCGGTGGAATCGGGTCTCGAACCGGAAACCCTACGGCTCACAAGCCGGGATCTTGCAACAAGAAGATAACATCGAAAATTGAGAAGCCATGGTAAGGCCAGCGCATCACGATTGGAGGTTCAAGATTTGACCCTCGCCCCCCAAAAAAATGGTTTCTAAACGGGATTGGCATACGTTAAATCCTTGGGGGTTGCCCTCCCTCTAGTGTGTTGCCAATGTTTTTGGAATGGTATGTCAGTTCTCGTAGGTGGCAGCGGGGGCCTGTGGTGTCTCGGCTTCGGAATCCGGGGGTTTCAGGTTCGAGGCCCGATTCTACTGAAGAATCGCTGTGTAAGCGTCTCTGATGCACGTTAAACGTCTGGACCAAACGTCTTCCCGCTGGTGTGGTGTGGAGAGGAGGGTGCCAACTCAGGTGTCGTCCTCGTCATCTGACCGCCGTTCAAAATTACGAGATGCCCCCCCCCCCAAAAATAGCCCTAGTGTTGCTGTAAAATGGAACATTAATATAACTAAACTGAACTAAACCAGTTCTCGTAATCAGATTGTAGTTCCTAATTGTAAAGTCCATTGTAAAATAACTCTATAAATACTTTAACTACTGCATTGAATTTATCTGGACATTAACTACTTCAACTATGAATTTATTCATGCTTCTAATTAGATGACACATTATATATGGGATATTTATTGTTTTCGAATCCTTATAATAATATAAACGTCACTTAAGATAATAAGTTTTGTTTTAAGTTATGTAATTCTTTCATTTAATTTCAGATTTAAATACCAAAATTCAAGAATTGAATGCTCGTGTCAGACACGTCATTATAGTGTAAAAAGATAATATAACTAAATTCAGAAACTATAATTCTTATTATAAAATTAAACTGACGTTAAATTATTATATAATTCAAAGCCTAATGGCAACACCATAAATTTAAAACAAACAATCAATCAAATTATTAGGTAAACAGTCAGTTGAATAAGTGAAACGCCCATGCTTGGTTTCAAAATTTTTGATTGTGACTCCAAAATACTATTAAGATTATATATATTCAATCTAACATCATGAAAATTGATTGAAGTTTTATCTTTTAAATATTTTTGTCTGTTATCCCTTACCAGGAGGTTAACAAGAGTCTAACATATTATATAAACTGTGCATAAAGTGCTGTACTGAATAGGAAGAAATCCTCACCAAGTTGGCAGGCATTAATTACTTTGAAATCATACATATCTCAATGATTCAGTTTGAAAATCAAGAAATGCATGGTCTAAATTATAGTAGAACGGGTAAGTAGGCTCTCATTTTAAAATATTGCAAACTGATTTTCAAATTTACTCTTTGCATTCGGATTCTTCTCCGGTAGTACTCAAGCAGGTGCAACAGCATGAAGTTTTATTTATTTTATTATTAAAAATATTTAAAGTGTGGTAAGAAGATATAGTATTAAGAATATACTATATCAAATTTAACTTAAAATGATTATATATATTTATTTTTCAGAGCAATAATTTCTTGTGTTAGGTGAATATTTATGCATGGAATTACTTCTCCGAGTGCCAAATGTTAAATGTTTCTCTCGGATATAATTTTTTTCTTATTTTAATGTTTCATTACTCCAAAATATTCAGTATGTTTTCCTTTCTTATATTAATAAAAATATTAGTTAATCATTTTAGTAATTTATAAATAAAGAGTTGAAAGTAACGAACTTCTTATGCCAATGGATTGTGGACACATCCACAAATTTTATAAACAGTAATTCTATTATATAATATGGGGCTTTTTTATTACTTGGCGATATTTAAATGCTAATTTAATGCTTAAAAATAAATATCCAGATAGTTATACTGCAGTGAAATAATAGGGACACTGTCTTCCACATCTACAATGCAGTTGGTGCACCAAATACTCGCAACTAAACATTTTGAGGCTAATAAATCTTATACATAATTTTAAAAATTATTCTTTGTGCATATGCATAGATATTCGTTTGGGCGAGAATAGCACGAAATATAAAAGAATATGCAGTAATAATTCAATTGCCATCAATTGTGATACCAAAACCAAGATACCGCAAAATTGCAAGTAATAATATAAGGGCATAAACAAAAATATCAAATAAAAAACCTAAATTGTGAAGTAAAACTGCATTTGTAGTAAAAATTTAATGATTCTTAATTGTGGAATTTAATAAACAGTGACGCGCAGACTTCAAAATTTCAGTTTCCACACCGCATGCTTCTGTGCATGTCTAGCATCAAAATGGTTCCATAGAGGTAAAATGCTCTGGCGATTTAAAATATATATATATATAGTTAAATATCGAGAAATGTACGCAACTTCAGAGCTTATCAGATTTTATACGCAAATACAAATGTCTATTTATATAGAAAAAATTCGCACCATTAAAGTAGTAAAATATTTTAAAAAATGAAAACTAGATGAATATACAATCATTCAAATTCACTAAAATAAGCTTTATACGGAAAGTCAATGGGGGTAAATATTTATACTTATGAATTCATACTTATGAATATATATTCACATATATATAAACAAATTCACAAACATAAAGTGAGTTAGCCATTTTTCACCAATGCTTAACAATGTTAAATGTAGAGTATATGGCCATTTGCCAAATGTATTAGATAGAAAAAAGAAACGGAAAAAAAATCAGCAATTATGTCCTTGCAATCTTGAAAGTATGTTTTTGACTTTTGATAGGTGAGTTTTGAATCCTTAATTCATCAGACTTTTATAACTGGTGTAAAATAAAGTTACATTTGATATATTGTGTGGACTATCTGGTGTAGTAAAAATGTTAATCTACAAACGAAAATATTCTCTTCGTCCATCATCACAGCTTAAGCGAGTCAAATGTTTCTAAATGTGTGCACATGAAACCATCACCGCAGTTTACTAGAATAAGGTATTGCAAAATGAAGTTTGTATCGTGTAATCAAAAGAAATTCTTCAGATTCAAAAAATTAATCAATTTGAAAACGCTTCATTTTGCGATCCGTAGATTTATACCTCTTTTCATTATGGCATCTGTGGGTGGAATAATCTGTAGTTACTCTCAAATGAATGTAAATTTTACCGAGAGGTACGATATTGTACGCTTTGTTAGTTCTACGAATGTCATTTTTTGATATATGAAAGTTTCGGCATTCTTCATTAGAAGTGAGTGGAATATAGAATATTTATTTGAAGTTGGACCCTCGGGGGGGCACCTCGAAATGAGGATGAGATGCTTCCGGCTTGGTGGTTGGATCTCGCCACCCTGGAGGGTACACTAATAGGTGGGGGATCTGGCTCCTCCCATCGATGACGGGACGTACTTCCTTCGGGGAGGGTTGTACCGTGGCCGGTGACGGCCCTTAGGACTCAACCACAGTTCCCGCCAATTGCTGTTGCGGCGGTCCGGTCATTCAGTTTTATGGTTTAAATCCGTGTGCCTTAGGGCGGGTCGGAGAGTTAGATGGTTGACTTATTTGAAGTTGAATAAGATTATTAAACTTTAAATATTTTTAATTGTTTTTGCGATTTTTTATTGCATTTTAAACATCGGATAAATATGTAAAAACAAATATTCTTAAAGTAATTAAAAATAAACAAAAAAAGAAATTTGCAATTTTTTTTAGCTTTTTGTAAAATAAATTAAATAATTAATACTTTGAATTTAATTTACCAATGTATCTTGTGTCCAATGGACTTTATAAATGTGAAGTCACATTATTATTTCTCGTAAAACTATTTTATTGCAGTCGTATGATTCTTGTTACAATTTTTATTTTGATGTAAAATGCATTTTATTGATGTTTCATTTGGTACAAATGTATGAGGTAAGAAGTTTGAGAAAGTGCTCTTGATATTTTCATATCGCTAATAAATGTTGGTCGTCTAAACGCAGCTGAAAACTTATAGATATTACATGTATAATAATTACAACTGAATATTTTAAAATGGGTCGTAGATGTAGATGTCAATTAATAATACATTTTTAATTGATAAAGATTTGATAATTTCCATTGATTTTGTATTAATAACATCAGATCAACTATTATAAAAGCTAAATTCAAATTATATGTGGTTAGAAAGCTGATTAATTCAAGCCATATTAACTAGTTCATGAAAACTATTATAATGGTGTTGAATTAAATGAGTGAACTAAAGTTTATCAATAATCTCAAATTGTTATTCACAGGATGACTTTACATATTGTAACGCTCTAAAAGAATTATTTTTTTTCATAAAATTGATCTTTTTCTGTAATTGACAAATTTTTATGAATGCAGATTTTTTTTTTTAAATAAAAAAGGAAAGTTAAAATTATTTTAAAGGGATGGAAGCTAAGAGAATAAAGACCAAATAACGTTTTATAGAGATTATCTGCTGGTGAAATATTCAATCAATTAAAATGTTTTTCCTTTACAGGACAAATATTAAAGAACTAAAATTAACTATAGGATTCTAATGGCAGTAAATATCGATATAAGCATCCTTTGAAATGAATTCACACAAAAAGAAGCCCATACAGAATATTCTTGAAAAAAAAATGCCAAGAAATTCATAACGCCCTTTAAATAAAATGACCAAAGTTAACAATATAAACCATAGAACCATTCAAGATGGCGCTATGAGTTCTTAAAAGAAAGCTCAAAAATTGTCACAAATGTCAAAAAGATACAAAGACATCAGCAATTTCTGGTCAGGCATCTTAGCAGAAAGTACTAACAGAATAATAATGTGCAGGCGTCCTGGCCTAGGGTACCACTTCATCCCCGTGATCTGGGCGTCCTGGGTTCGAATCCTGGTTCGGACAGGGTTGTTGCTTACCCTGCATTCTATCTGTGAGGTGTGTAAAAGAGCCCCTCCCCCCACCCATGTAGAAAGGGGTTGTGCAAGCGAGTGTGTGAGTGTCTTCATATGAGCTAGAAGTCAGACTTCTGCTCTCGGGTGCTCAGGGGCCTTTACCCTCAGAAGCTACTGTATAAACTAGGCTTAAAGCGCTAACTTCGTCAGCGGGCTTATTTATGGCAAGTGCCATAAGTAACAACAATAGAATAATAATGTCTTCTAAGAAACTGTTTAGAGCTGAACACTCTTAAAATAACAATAGTGCTATCCTTACTATAGTCAGCATACTTCAAGGATAAAATGAAGACTTTTGAGTAGTCACTTTCAGAACAAGAATTGTTTCAATTTGGGTTCATGAAAAGCTGTATCTGAAATTTATTCGATAAAGGGATATAAATCAGTGGGAAATTTTGAAATCGTGATATATTTGATGCATGTTTATTGTTGGTTGTTGACATGGGAATTGGATATTTCAATAAAATTCTTCAAGCAACAAAATCAATACAGGCTCTCCTCCAAGTCGGTTGAACAGATTTTTATTAAGAAGTTACGTTACCTACTGCACCAGATCTGAATTGTTTAGACGATCGGAACTAGATATTTTAGAGTCGAAAGTACATGCTAAACAGTACAAATTTTAGTTGTCTTAAAGCTTCTTCTGTACTACATGAATGCGATTGATTATATCTTAAAATGATTCTCACAGCAATCTTACAAAGACAAAGTAGGTCATAAATAATACTAAAGATAAGTCAAAATAAAATTATTATAAAGCAATTTAATTATGATGTTCATATTTGTGTCATCAGTTTTTATTCTATACCTTTAAAATAAAATGAATAAATTTTTATTTGAATAATCAGACTACAAAACTGAGGAATAAAATGATAGTGGAATTAGTACCGACACCTGTAGATCTAAAATAGAGGTAATGTTAGTCCATCATAATGCGTATTTGCTCCAATAATGGATTCCGTTTATGTGATATGAATTAGCTTAATTGATTCTGGAGCTCTGATTGGATGCGAAGGGGTGATCCTAAATATAATGGCTTATTTGTGAGCAGATGATTGCAGAAAGAGCTGTGTACTACAGATGTAAATTCCCTTCCAGGGTTTGTCGATAAATGTTCTTATTTGCTCCTTTATGTACTGGTAATTTAAGTATATTGAAGATTGCTTGATAATAATAATCACGATATTTTTTTCGCAAAACCATTCTTAATTTATTAAATTTTTACGAAAATCATGCATTGGTGTATGGTAAAAGACGTTTAACGTGTATTATGCAAAATGACACGTCATTCTAGTCATCCCAAAAAACCATGAGTAAAAGTAACATTCGTAACCAGGGTGTACCAAAGAACAGCATTTATACGTAGATATTAGCAACAAATATTGTATTAAACATCAGAAAATAAAAATATTAATGGTTTACAACGTAGAGTTCGTTCTTTGACAAGAACTCTAAAGAGAACCGATTCCTTATGTGATTACATCACTTTTATAACATCTTGGAAAAGAGTGAGGTCATAGTTTTTTCTAGTTGAATCTTTAGATTTTGGTTACGCAGTAGTGATGGGTTCATAATTCTTATCTTTTTCTCACGAAAATGGCAAAATTCATGCCATTTTACCAAACGTTTACCAAGTTCAGATATAATTGACTTAGAATCCATTCAACAATGATTAAGATTCCATGATCTCTTTTTAATATATCTCAGGATAATCTCTTTTTCCAGTGGTAAGATTGATTAAGCAGGAAAACAGTATTGCCGATTTGTAACAATATTTTCCTGAAACATTTTCAATAAAAGAATACTCTTGCTTTTATTCTAAATTTAATGGCTGATTGAATCAAGTTCGTTCGAAAAAGAATTCTTTCATAGAGATAATCAAAAAAGATTATTATGCTAAGGAAACATAAAATAATCAACCTAAATATTGTTGTCCCAGAAAAGTTAAATATTTCAATTGAAATATTTTTCTGAATTCTTCCAAAATTTGAAAATTAATAAGAAATTTTCAGACATTTTAAATGCTTTTAGAAATGCAAATTGTAATTGTAATGCAGGCATATCATCAAAGAGTTAATGATTCGCAATTTCAATTTTCGCTCATTTCATTTCTTAGAATTTGATACTTTGAAAATAAGGCATCGTGGTTACTTCGGCATATGTAACTAAAAATGTTCCGAAGACCCTTAGAATACTTTTAGCGAAATGCAGGTTTATTCTAACTAGACAAACTGACCGACTGAATTAATAAAAACATCTCAATAATTGTCATTTATAAATTTTTTCAATGCAAAAAATTGAAATGTTTTCAATAATTCAATATGGCACGCCTTTTTTCTTTGTGTTCAGAATTTCACTCTGAAATTCAAAATAGATCCTGAGTTAAAAACAAATTATTTTTTCTAAGTTCATCCTGAATAGAGCCAACCTTGCAAGTTGTGTGAACCTATATTATAAGAAATTCTCAGCGTGTTAAAAAAAAAAAAAAAAAAAGTAGCCTTTTTTTATTTATTAGAATTTCGGAAAAAAATTCATGTGATTCATATTCTTTAATAGGAGGATGATTTTTCCAATTAAAAATATTTTTTATTCTTTATTTTATATTTGGGCATTTCCAGAACTTTTCATGTCAATTTATAATCCCGCCTCTTCAGTTAATCCTGCTGTAACTAATTAACAGCCATTTTTTATTATGAATAAAATACATTGTTTAAACTCATTCTAAAAGAACTTAGCTGATTGGTGAGACGCGAATAGTATATTGAATTAAGATTAAGCCAATTAATTTATCGGACTTTATTTAAAGGAGGCTACTTATTTTCAGGAGAAAACGATTGTTAATTAAGAGAAGAAACTCATTAAGCTAAGATGTTTTTTTTCTTTGCTTTAATAAAGATATGCATTTAATTTTCACATAGAATTCAGCAATACGTTAATTAGATTGTTATCAG
The DNA here is from genome assembly GCF_947563725.1 of Argiope bruennichi. NCBI lineage: Eukaryota > Metazoa > Arthropoda > Arachnida > Araneae > Araneidae > Argiope > Argiope bruennichi. The sequence goes on from NC_079153.1 coordinate 121,987,807, forward strand.
TAAAAGTCAAATATTTAATGCATTTAAATAAAAAATAATTGGATTTTAAATTGGACTGAAGACTAAATTTCTGGGAAGAAATTCGGTTTATTTAGTTAATGGAGCAAATATTTTTTTTTCTCTTGAATAATTTGACATAGAAAATTACAATGAATTTTCATGATTTGACTTTCTGACTAATATAATCTGTTTTTGATCATTATTAAGACGAAAGAGTTGGAAAGATGGAATTTGCATCTGAACATGAAACCAAAATTATTAGTGTCATATTTTGAACTAAATCCTTCTAAGAAAGTTTGTATGACAATTTGTTCACTTCTAATATGGTAAATAAAATCTGTTGTCATAGGCATTATTCATATAATTTTATTAAAAATCTGCCTAAAATACTCAACTTTTTGATGGAACCGGTTTAAACAGCTCCTTGTAATTGAACGTTAATCTTTTTGAACAGACTTTCAAGAGCAACAACTCAATTGTCTTTAATTATATTTGTTATCTAATATTTTTGTTGCAGCTTTGTGGTCTGTATCATATTTATTTGTGCGAATAATGTGTTAATATCATTCCTTTTGTATAAACAATTTTTTTTCTTTTAAAAAATAAAACTCGCCTCCATCCATCCAAACAGGAGTTATAGTTTTTCGCTAAAAATTGGATTAAAGGTTATATATTCTAAAATAATATTACAATTACTCTTTTATTATTGTACTTCCATAATCTTGAATAATTACCCTGGATTTTAATAATCTGCTAAACAATTCCTTCATTTATTATGGAATGTTGATCTGGTTTATTTCTCAATGTATCCGCAGCTGTATTTATGAAGAAGCATGACAACAGGAGTCGAGAATATCTTGTTAAGAATAACAATGAAAGATGCCATGTTCATCCTTTTGTGAAAACCATTTTCCTTCTTATTTATCAGAAAACAAAAGGGTATTCGATTAGGTTTACTCAAATTTTTCTTGGCCAGAAATACCAAGACGGATCACTTCCATTAACCAGCAAAAGGTATATCCGGAAAGAGTATATCGTCGTTGAATAATATAACGGGGAAGTCAATAAAGTGATGAAAAAAGAATGAAACGAAGTTAAATATAAAACACGTTTTCAACTTTATTTAAAATTAATAATTTTTTAATTTAAAAAAGGAAGATGCTACTTGGATTTTTCCACCAAATTAGTTTTTATAAATAAGAAACCGAAATCTGGAGATTCAACTAGAAAAAAATATACGACCTCACTCTTTTACAAGATGTTATAAAAGTGATGTAATCACACGAGGAATCGGTTCACTTTAGAGTTCTTGTCAAAGAATGAACTAATTTTTTACGTTGTAAACTATTAATATTTTATTTTTTGATGTTTAATACAATATTTGGTGCTAATATCTATAAATACTGTTCTCTGGTACATCCTAGTTGCAAATGTTACTTTTATTCAGGTTTGTTTGGGGGGGGGGGATTTTCTAGAATGACGTGCCATTTTGTATAATACGTGTTAAACGTCTTTTACCACATACCAATGTATGCTTTCCGTAAAAATGTAATAAATTAAGAATGGTTTTGCGACAAGAAATTGTCGTGATTATTATTATCAAGCAATTTATAAATAAGATATAGACTCAGTTATATAATGAAAAACCAACTCCAGAAGATATGAGATTCAGGGGGGGGGACTTGCTAGAACAAAGGCTTTTATTTTAAATTTGTCTTTAATGTTATTTTTTTTTCTCTCTTCTCGTGAAGTTTCTTTTCCCATAAAATTGAAATATGCATGACTTACATTATTTTGTATAGTTCGAAATAAATATTGCATTTTCTAAAGAAATCCGAATTGTTTTCAGAAGTAAAACATTTCTTAATCCTGCATCCTTATTGATCTAAGTAACGGATTTCTTACGACTTTAAATTCATTCAAGGAATTTATTGCTTTGATTTGTAATCGGCAAAAATATCGCTGATTTAAAGTCATTTCAAGATTTTGACCGTGAATTAACTGTATTTTGAAGTTTTATTGTAAAATTGTATTCAAAATATGAAGCATTATATTAAAATTACACGACATATATTAAAATAATAAGTTTTAGAATATTTTTAATTATAAAATCATTTTATTTGATAAGATTGGTTATATTTTATTTACTATTTGGCAGTTTTTGAAAAACCTGTTAAATATGAAAAATTACCTTACTCACCATATTCAGTTTAAAGATTTTCATTTTCTTTATATAAGCTCATTCTTCTTAAGTACGTTTTTCAAATCTGAATTTTCGGCAATAATTTCACTACGGTCTTCAGTTTATTTTTTATCAATTTCAACTGTAACTCTTTCGACATGAAATGACAGAATTCGCTAAAATTTTGTACGGATCCAAAATTGATAGCACAGTAAATTTCTTCTGTGTGAGAGACTAGCGAGAGCAGCAACAGACAACAGCAAACGATAATCATAAAATGGTTGCAGATTTCTACCGCCTGTGTCCACCTCCTTGCGAGCAGAGTCAATTGCTGTAACTTGGATCACCTTTTCTATTATATGCGAAAAGCTGTAACAATTTATTCTTTATTTCAGTTATATACATCCTATTTTGTATAATAGCTATTCAGCATAATTTTTATTACTTATAAACAATAAAGTATGGATGATTAAATTAAACTATATAATTATAATTGTGTTCAAAGTGATCTGCAGTACAAAATGAATCGCTCCATCTTATTCCGTAATTCAAAATGCTGTTCAACTAGTTTTCTTTCTTATGTCAAATACGAGAAGTTGAAAGAGGATTTAATCTCAAATACGTCTCTAAAGTTTATTAAGGAATTTTCAATACCACTAAGATTTAAAACTGTTTTCTTTTAACAAATTTGTTAGTTGCCTTTTGACTTTCAGATGTATAATTTTGCAGCATGTTTTGTCATGTATAATCTCGATTATTTTTCCTAACCTTTTTTTTTATTCTATGTTGAGCATTACTGTTATTATTCGATATTAACTTTTGGTCATTTAAATTTATAATCCAGACTTCAAAATCCTATCTCCGAGAATCCGAAACTTTGTTTTTTCAGAAAATTCTTATATAGTTTTGGACTAGATATTTGGATTTTTCTTTCGCGTAACTTCTTAAAATACAGTCAAATGTCGAAGAAATGTTGTTAATTTAGAGCTTAACCTTTTAAACAATTTTTTAGTTGAAACTTTCCTTACCTTACAACACAATTTAATTAAAGCTAAAAAATATTAATCACACAATTAATATTTTTTAGCTTTGTCCTCATCTTTCTTCATAACATTGTGTAAAAAACAATCATAGAAATTATATCGGATCCGTATTTCATAATACTGATGGATTTATGATCTTTGATATAGGAAGGGATAGTTTATAGTTGTAATATTTAGTAATCTTTATAAGGTTCTCTAGAATTTACAAAATGCCCTTGTATTTATTTGCATATGTATTTAGTTGCAAAATGTCTGTAAAAGTTAATATTATATTGCTAAAGGAGATGAGTTCCAATATCTAAAGTGAATATTTAGTTACAGCTTTGTTATTCACGTAATACAGACAACCATCACCAAATATATTTCTCTTTGTTACATATTCATTGATGTTGTTGTTAAGTTTTCATTCCCTGGATATCTCCAGTCATCTTTGTACCCAGCATATATGTCTGAATTTCTTTTTATTTTTTGTAAAGCTAAATTTATATTGCCTTCAAAATTTTAAGTTATTTTATAATTAACTCTTTACCGATGTTACGCCATTGATGGCACACACTTTATCCCTGTCAATCTTAGGAACATTAGGTTGTTTTATTTACCAAATTATACTGCATAAATTGAAATACAAAGGAATTCATTAAACTTTTTTTTGGTATTTGGATATCAATAAATATTATTGCTTGAAGATCATGTTTGAATATCATATTGCTCTTTACAAAGAAAAAAAATCCACAACCACTTTCCTAAGTAAAACCGAAAGGGTAAACGGCATTAAATTTCTTTCTTTAAATATTAATGAAAAGTGTTCGACTCAAATTATTTATTCATTATGAGATAGCAATCCCCCCCCCCCCAAATAGAGTTAGTGATCTAAGGTACATTATGTTCAAGGTACAACAGACGTTTCTATTTCTTAACATTTTATTATAAATATTGGTTCTTGTTGAATCTTGTGCTATGACATGTAAAATGGCAATATGTGTAGGATATCGCCTCGAATTCATAACATTCCATGTTAGCGCCCTAAGTCTCCTGGTAAAGAAAATAGTTTTACAGAAATAGTAATGGCTATTGAATGGATACGGATTCAATTCTTTCGATCTTATTGACGAATATTGTGACTGTCTTGGCGGCAAAAAGTAAAGACCCAGAATATTCCTGATTCTTAGCAATAGCTCCATTAAGACTAGAGTTCCCCTTTTTGTTCTGGTAATTTCTTAGTTCATTCACGGAAACTATAAAAACGGAGAGACGAAACTGAATAGACAGTTGCAGTGAGAGAGTTAAGCTCAAAAGAGCAGTTGCGCAATGTTTCTCTCGGATTGCTTTGTGCTGCTACAGTATTTTAATGAAAATTTTATTCTTATGCGCTGCTCTTTACTGCATTGGTTATTCTTTCATTTGCTGCCGTTGTATTTTGCTACAAATCATTTTTTTTTCGAGTTTAATAAAATATTATCTTCTACTGTGCCTATTGGACTTTCCGCTATACATCCAACAAATAGAATTTTGGTTTTCTGTAACAATATTATTAGGTGAATCTAAAGGCAATATAAGCACTGTGTAACATTTTCAAAATCAAAAATGAAAATATAAGTGTTATCAAAAATATCAGAATTTCCGTTGAGCGCGACAAACAAAATATCCTCCAAAAAATATCAATATTTTTTTATTGTTAATTTGACTTATTAAGATAATACCAGATTATAAAATGATATAAATCTATGAATAGTGTTTAATTTTTGTGAAATCAGACTACTTACTAAAGTAGTTGAAATTCAGATAGCAGTTTTTAAACATAAATTCTTATTAATTTAGGGTTTTTTTTTATGTTAACTTAAAAATAGAACGTGAGTAAAATAAAGAAAAAAGCATGCAATGGAATACATTTATAATACTTTAAAGCAGCATTTAAAAATATTTAAGTAATAAATAATCTAAAATAATACATTCCAACGCAATTGATGGTAAAAAAATGCATTTTCTTTTTTCGTCTTAAGACTTTAATTTTTTAAAGACTGCGTCTAAGTATTTTTTTAGAGAGTAAAGGATACAAATTGAATTCAGTTTATCCCTGTAAAGATTCTCTTAAGGACAGTCCAAGGCGATAAAAAGTTCCAAAGTTCAATAGTATATAAAGTGAAACCAGGCGGCTCTGAGGGCTTAAAAGAAGAGGAAACAAAGAATTAAACAGGATAGGAGCTCGTAAATGGAAGTCAATACGATACTTTTTTTAGAAAAGGAGAAAAACAGTTCTCTGAGAAACTATCACATTGAACCATTCTGAGAAAGAGAAAATTGAAAATGGCGATAACAAGGCACACAGAAAATTAATTTTAATTCTTAGATGTAGACTCAAAAGTCCATTTCTTGTTATATTTTCTCTATTTATTTACTTAATTTTATTTTATTTTTATTTTTTCACACAAGACTATATACTATGATTAGAAATCATGTGCAAGCTTAAAGAGGCAATGTATGTTTCCTTCGTTAATATATTATGCATTAACACTCCGACCTAGCCCTATATCACAATCACAAATTGACTACTGCAACCCACAAGGCACATGGAAAAACTTAAATGACCGAACCACAGCAACATTAACGACAACTGTGGTTGAGTCTTAACGGCCATCACCGGCCATGGTACAACCCTTACCCAAGGAAATACACTCCGTCGTCAAAGGGAAGAGCCACCCCCCACCCCATTTTCATGTACCCACAGGAGTTGAGAGAACCAACCACCATACCGGAAGCTCATTGTCTTCAATTACGAGCCCTCCCCCAGTGTGGTGACCGACCTATACATATATAGACACATTCTAAATTCATGGTACAAACTTAGAGGGCAGACAGAGAACAAGGATATAAATAATATGTAAAACCGGGTCGCAATCCATTTCTTTAATCATAAATACAGGGTGCCTCAATTCAAGTGAAACAAGATGTTTATTTTCTCACTTCTAAAAGAGGAAAAATATTTTAATTGAATTTTCAACAGTAGTACATTTATCACTAATTGGTACAGTGGCAGTATACTCCAATCGCTCTACCGACGCTGTAAAGCATATATTGCTGTTGGACGCAATTTCGAATAGTTCTTGTAAACATTACGATTGACAACAACACCGTCATTAGACGCTTTAACTTTATTTTTCTTAATTGTGTCTCTTCCGCCCATACATTTCCGTACTATAAATATTTGCTTTAAATAAATAAACCACTCTTGAAATTTAATATATCTGAACTGGGGTACATCTTCACTAGAAAAGTCCTTATTTATGACTGAAGAAATGGATTGTGACCTTTTTTCCCTTTGTGAATATTATTTGTATTCTTGCTTTCTATACCTCCTCCAAGTCTGACACCATGAATTTGGATTCACTCTAAATAGGAATGTCTTAACAATTTAGAATAAACGAAACCGTGAAATCGAATCGCTGATCTGCTTGCATTTTATAACCCTTGTTTTATAACCCATTTTACCCCAATTTCATTCATTCATAGAAAAACGGTTGCTGCAATTCATATTAAAGAAATTTGGCGAATGAATTCAGCATGAAAACGCAATTTATCTTACCCAGAATGTAGGGAGTTAAGTTTAATAAGAAAGAACGTAATGAAGACTAGAAAATTTAACATAAAGCAAAATCACAAAGATTTGATCTTAATTGACATTTTTTTTTTATCGTAAGCAGAAATATTACTACTTTTTCCCTATTAAACATTTTAAAGAATTTATATGTTTACATTTTCGGTGCGGATCGGATTTTGAACCAAATTCATCAATTTGCTAACCTACGTTTTGGCTGTGCACGTGTATGCTAATGCAAATACTAAGTAAAAATAAAACAAAAAAAACCTATAAAACGAACAATTCAGATAAATGAAAAGCGAATTTTTTGAATGCAACTGTAATTATGCATCAAATTTTTGCTGTAATTTATAGAAAGAAAGACTTAAAAAAAGACTTATTCTGTTTTCTGAAATATATTTCGAAACACAAAACACTGAATTGTGGAACGCCTGAGAAAAATAAAAATTTCAAAAATCATAACGATTATGGCTTGCTCAAAATCTGAAATTTTTTTGCATGGGTGGGGAATAACATTTGTACTAATAAGTCTAAGAATCTCGCTAGTTAACCCTTTGTTGTCGAATGTCTTCTCTTAGGCACCATTCAAGGAGGGGCATCATTTTGACATTTTATTTATTTAAATTGTTAAAAATATCTACGGAATGTTAAAATGTAGATTCATTTTTTATAGAAACTCAACTTAGAGCAGTTGCATGTAGTTATTTTCAGTGTAATAAACAGATCCAAGTATTAAGTGAATTATGCAACGAATTATCTTTCCGACTGCAAAAAGTTACATTTCTCTCTTACTACCTAACTGCAATAAAAACTGTCTAAATCAAAGGGAAGATAATGGATTTTAAAACGGCTTATATAAATTAATATAACATTTCATCAGTACTAAATAATTTAATAATATTTTACAGTTAGTTTGAATTGATTTTGTTAATAGCGAAAAGGCATTTTGATTAAATGAAAGACATTTTTATTTAAATTTTTAAAACTATACAAACTGGGATTTTATTCCTTGACTATCAAAATGAAAAAAAAAGTTATCTAAAAGCAGTTTTCTATTAATAATTATAAAACACTGTTTTTGAAAGAAGACAGGTTCCCGGCGCTGCATTAATCGATAGGAAAGAAGATAAATATAAAATTATCTTTCCAGGAAAAGTTTCTTACGAAAAGAAATATTTCTGGTTCTGACATAATTTAAACGATATCTTTGAAACTCTGTTGCGTATAATGAAAACTTCGAATCTCCTACTTTTCTAGAAAATATACTTCTGAAAAATCGGGTGGAAAGTTGCAATAAAAATGTTATTTGCAGAAATGACAAGCGTTTCTCTCCGAAGAAGGGAAATCATGGAGGATTTTAAGTACCTAATATTTAATGCAAAGGGCATTAAATGGAGTAGTTCTGGTGCTTTTCATTTCAAAATTATTAAAAAAGGATTTCTCATTCATCGCATTTTGCTTGGTTGCATAAGCAGAAATATTTATTTGAAAATAACGGTATTATTAAAAAAATCGCTTTCTAAAATGTAAACAGAAGTGCATGAACATTTGATAGTTGATGACATGTCGATATTGAAATTAAGTATGAAATTATTATTGGTGCAGTCTGTATTTCATAGATAATGTGTCAAAAAATCACTCTCCGGATAATTATAGGAATTATACATCCCTTTTCGCTTGCAGCAACTATAAATTATATATACATTTCAATGGATTTAAAGTCGTTTCATCCATATCTTTGTTTATCGCACACCGTATTGACTAAGTGTTATAAACTAATTTATCAGCGTAAGTTGCGCTAACTAATAGCAATTAAATATGACAATATTTTTTTATACTAATTTCATTTTCTATTTGTTCAATTTACATTACTTTCTTTAATTCTAAATTACATAATATAATTATCTGTGTCATTTTGTGAGTTTTAGTAATGAGTATTTAGAAAAAAATAATAATCCAAATCGGAATTTTTGAGTTTTTTTCCATTTACAATAATATTTAAGTCTTAGTCAAGATGAAACAATCATTTATATTTAAAATCAGGTTCATAATGCTCTGCTCTGAAAACTAAGAACAAACTGCTCCGAAGATTGTTCTAAGATTATTTAATGATAAAAATACAAATAAGAAAATAAAAAAAAAACTTCCAAATGGCTATTAAATGATAAAATAAAAATTCTACATAAATGAATGCTTTTATAGAAACCAAAATTTAATATATAAAATTCTCCAAAATTAAGAATAAAATTAAAATTTCTTTTTGCCTCGTTTGTTTCATGAATATAATATTTTCTACTACTTTCACAAGAATTCTTGCAAAATATTTCATCGAAACTTTTTCTTTTTTTTTCACGATTCCATTTCGAACACTTTAAATGCTTTTCTGTGAATGAACTAAAAACATACTTGTAAATTATTTCAATAAAAAGAAAATTTGTCAATACTTTTGCTTACTTTCTTATTTAAACTTTTCCCATTACCTCGATAGAACAAATGTAAATACATAACATAAATTTTCAAGAAAAACAAATAAGTGAATGACACTTCTTTTTTTCTTTCTAGAAAGATCGAGAACAAGGGATAGGGGCATTGTTATCTAAGATATAAAACATAATCAGAATCTGGTCATCTGTGAAACTATGTGAAGTTCTGTGTCCTATGAAGTAGGACAATGGAAAGTACATTTATTTCAGAAGAATGGATTTACTGTAATTTTGTTTTACTTTCTTGGTTCTTTAACATAATTTAGTACTTAAATTAACTAAAATGAGATTTTCTCCATTTTTAAGGATGGAAAAGAATTTTCATCGTTCTGTCACTTTTACCGGCATTATATTGTACTAAATTCTGAAATTCAATGAGTCAACAAGTTAAGGAATATTATTTAATAGAATCGCAAGCTAGTAAGGAATTTTTATTTGACTTATTTACTCCATAGCAATCCTGAAATAAAATTTCAAACTGATATACATCCACGTAAATGATATACATTTAAATTAAACTGGAAAAAGGACTTTATTTTTGAAAGAAAATATTATCTTCATTCATTATTGGAACATTTACTATAATTGTTTTAATTAGAATAAAATTAGTTATGGATTTTAGAACTGAAATAATTTTGAATGATAATGCCTTTGACTGAAGCAAAGATTATTGCACGAGTACAAAATAGGACGTAAAATGTTTGCGTATTTATAAAATTAATTTTCTAATTTAAATAAAAAAAATTTTGAATTAGTCAAGATTTTATGAAAAGTAATATCGAAACTTCCAAATCTTTTTATTTTACTCTTAGATTTAATTTAATTGTCTTTCAATTAAATTAAATCTAGTTTAATTTTCTTTCTCTCTTTAATTTTCTTTTTATTTTACTGTTAGATTTAATTTAATTGCCTTGAATATCTTGGAATATCCTCCCCCCCTTTTTTTCTCTCTAAATGTGAAAGAAGTAAGATTTAATTTAATTTAGTTAGAGACTAGCGGTTCTGGAAATAAATTTTTGACGTGACAAGCTTTTGAATGTATTTATCGTTCTAGAATTTGCAGAAATGTTATATAGCCTTAAACTTATATTTAAAGATAAATATTTTTCTTCAATAAAGTTCCTTTTCAAGGTAATATATAAAAGCGCTTTTTGCAAGACTTTGTGCTTAGTAAATTTCCATATGTTTTTTAACTAACATATATTGCAAGAGCAATAGTTAATCAAAACATATAGATTCTTCTTACTTTGGCGTTATCAATTTTATCGACTTATTGCGATTCTGTTTAAACCAGTTATAAAGTGTACAAAATATTAAAACATTAGTCATTTTTTCAACTGGATATATTTTCCGTGCCTTTTGTACTAGTTAAATATATGCGATCTAAAATCCTTATCTCAAAATATGTTATTTCATTTAAAATCAGGAAAAAGTTGAATCAATCGAAGGAATTTAGAAATGCGTCTCCTGTCAGGCATTATATCTCGCTCGAACAATTCGCAGTAAGCTTTCTTCCAGTTTCAGAAAGTTAAATTTACTTCTAGAAGGATTTCTTATTGAAATTGAAACAAAAGAAATCCTTTTTGTGAACATTATCACATTTGGAATTTAGTTGAATCTCTGATCAGGAAATCTCTGAATGCCTTTGTCTAAAACCATTCATCAGAAATATCTTTTTACGCCATGGATACTTTACAAAATGCGTATTTTAATGTTTTTAGAAATTGATAAAATTTCTTTTGTTTTAAAGAAAACCTGTGTTAATTGGAGAGGAAGAAGTTTCCCTTATCCGCTATTAAGTTAAAATTTTATGAAACGTATTCAAGTATTTCTGAAGCTCCAAAATTTCTATTTAATGAATAATTCACAGAATGGAAGTCAAAAATGTGTTGTTTGACTTTCCAGACTAATCAACAGTTTTTGTATCTCAAAGCTCTATTTATAATAAAGAAGTATGTATGTGTGTGCTGGCTGTCTATAGGCCAGACTATTTGACCTTTGGAAGGTGAGAATGTGCAACTCGGAGTGCTTTTTGGAAATTTTATTAGAATTATAATTTTAAAAAAAAATGTCAATTCAGTTGCTGTAAGACTCATTTCTACATTTAACATATATTTAATTATATTTCACAACAATACTTTACTGTAAAAGAAACCGAAACTGTTTTTGTTTCATGAAATAGTGATCACATGAATTTCTCCATAATTGAAAACTATGTAAGGATTCGGTTTCATCTCTCAGTAGTTTACAAGATGGTTTTAAAAAAGTGAAATTACTGTACTTCAAAACAAATTTTGATAGGAAATTGGATATAATAACTTTATGGTGTTATCGAACTTGTTCTCATTCGAAAAGTTCATATCGTTACAAACCTGTATTTTTTGTTTCCTTGCGAATAGTGTCATCGTAAGAAAGACCGTTTTACGATCAACACTGTCAGTGCTGATCGTGTGCCGCGTCAGTGATCTCAGAGCCTGGGGACCATTTGGCAACTTTGGCGACAAAATAGAAATTATTTTAAACTTCGAAAATTTTATCGATCCATCCAATAGGAGTTGAGATACGCCTGGTTGGTCCGAAAACCTTTTTGCCCCCCCCCCCTCCCGGGAACTATAAAAGTTCGACAGTCTCAAGCTGGAATGAATTGGAATCGGAGTTTGAGTCGTAAACAAGTAACGAGTTGTCGAGAGGACAGCGAAGCAAGGGCAGTATAGTCAGGCGAAGTGACAGCGTTGTGTAGAGATCAAGCGAGTGCTGATCTGAGCTGTGTGTCGAATCTTTGTTTAATGCGGAAACAGCATTGAATCCTCTGAGGAGTAGCCAATCGTGTCGTGTATGGAGTAGCCAGTTGTGCAGCAAAAGCGAGGTGGCAATGGGTAATTTCAGATGTTTGGAGCTTACATGAGCATAGTGAATATATGAATATTCCTTCTGCTGAATTCTGTCTGGCGACTGTGTGCGCTGTGGCAATTATTACTATCGTTTATGACTTGTAAGCTACTGTTTACTGCAGTGTGCTGCTTTGTGCTGTCATGTGTTCGTCTCGGCTGTTTATATTTGTCTGTGTATTCGTCGTCTGTATTAGTGTCTTCGTGTTAAATAAACGTATTCGTTGTTTTCTACTAAAGGACTGTTTATTTCAACTTGGACCATCAAATCTTAAAAGAACCCTGATGGAAGTTGTAAGTCCGTAGCAATATGTACAATAAGTAGAGCATTCGCAACATTATTTAAATAAGTTTCAATGCCTTACAATTTGATGGAATGGTGGATATGAAGTTTTATCAAGTTGATTTAACTGAAATTAAATATAACGAACATTTCATTCGAGGCGGCTGATCGCCAATGATGATTAGTTTGAAATAAAAGTACTCTTTTTCTTGCTCTGTTTCACGGTTAGTTGCACTATATAATTATATTCACTCAGTATATTATTTAAAAGGCTTATATTAAGATTAATAAATCATGAAACCTTTTGCAACTAACATTTGTTAAATATTTTTTTTATTGTTATATTTGCATTTTCTTAGTTCAGCTTTAGACAAAGCAAAAATAAATCATATAACTACCGATTTCAATAAATCCATTTCATCTCTAACATAATCATAATTGCTCAGAAATTCTACATTTAAGCTATGAGTTTTCATCCATTTCTAAATCCCTATCGTCTTTTGTGCCTTTTACTATAAGTTTCAAAACATTCTTTGGTCATGATTTGGCATCATTGTTTTGAATTAATCCCTTCACATGACATTTGTATTCTCTGCTATATAATCTAATCATACAATGCGATAATTTAAACTGATATATAGGTCTACCGAATATTAGCAGATTAGCAGATTATATGCGCTTATCTGTACCATGTTTCTTAATTGAATTATATATGAGGATATATATGGGAAAGTGCAAGACATTTTAAGATGCACTATAGGTAGAGTAGTACAAGCTTTCACTCTATAAATCAAAACTGTAAATGTATTTTAAATGTGTGTACAAAGAGGTTATTTTTAAAGCATTCTTTCATCATATTTACTGCAATTGTATTGTTCAATTGATAGTTGAAATTCTAGCATGGGTAAGAACGTTTCAACAGCTGTATCATAACCAGACTTTTTCTAACATAACATTTATGGTATCTCTTTCAAATAGTTTAATTCTAATAAGGGCTTTTGGATAGCTTGCTTTATATTCCTTAGAATAATAATAATGGTAGACTTTCACTTGCGATCAGCTGCTGTACGAAATGCAACATTGTCGATGGATTTTGCTATTAAAATTATAGTTTATAAAGAATTTCATAAAAGCTACAAAAAAAAAGAAAGAAAAATGGATAGTTAAAAATGAATGACAGTCGTTTAAGACTTTGGCAGAGATGTCGAAAGCAAATATATTGGACCACTTCTCTTTACTATATGCTTTGCATTATGTGTGCTATAAATTGTTTCACAGGCTTCGTTTTTTTTATTTATTACAGGTTACATTCCGAGTTTGTTTTATTCATTAACTAAGCATGTATTTATAAATGTTTATTATTTTACTTATTTACATTTTGTTTGTTTCTTTGTTCCTACCTTTGAATATGTAAGTATTATTCATGTTTGCACTTTTTAATTGTATATATGTATATATATATAACAACATTTCTTTTCAACCTTGATGCGTCATCTGACCACGGTTCAAAATGACGAGGTCCGTCCCAAAATAGCTCTAGTGCTGCTTTAAAACGGGACGTTAATATAACTAAATTAAACTAAAATCCAACCTTGATGGGTGTAGTTTGTATCTGCTGAACATATTTTTACCCACTGACACGAATGAGCCTTACACCCTTTGGGTAAGATAAGTCGCTGTGAGAAATTTAAAAGGATGACAGGCAGTTCATGTGATATTAACGAAACAATTCGACTTATTTAAAATCATGCATTAAGGCTTATTTGATTTATTGTGAAGAAATTCCATTCCTTTATTTAATTTTTTCGAAGATATTATTTTTATTCTTTTTATTCCACTGTAGCGAATGAACAGTTCTTGTGAAGAGAAGGTTGAAAAGAAAAGAGTCGGAAGTATCAGTCTAACCATAAAAATCATAGGCGGCTGATTGCTTTGGTTTTTACAGTCCTTCGTAATACCTTCAGAGCTGACTTTATATTGTCTTTACTAGATGACTCCCAACTGATTATCATGAACGAATATAATATGATAGTGTAGTTGGTAATTCTTGTCGCAGAATGCCAAATGTGAAATTAGATATAGTTTTTAGAGATAATTATACTCTTATAACAATAAGAAGGCATCTTGGAAGAAGCAAAAAAGGCTTTGAGAGGAGATGGATTGTGATTGGAACAATAACATAGGGGAATGATCCACTGTTCATTTTTACTTTGTTTTTTTTCCCTGGAGAAATAGTAAAGAGCCGATAAGTTAATATTTGGGAAGCATCCCACAAATGGCAATTATAATTTTAAAAGCAAAAAGAAATAAGCTTTTTTCGTCCAGCATATTTAAAGCATTCCAGTCATAAGTTTGTAGAATCTGGTAAAGAAATACCATATGTTAAATTGTTTAATCATTGCAACTGTCGAATGCAGGGACATTTCCGAAAGGAAATATTTTTGCCCTATTCGTGAGCACATGCCATGTGCTCCTGTTTGCAACAAACAGAATATTCTACGCAAAAAAATCAGGAAACAGTTTCTTGAATAGTCATCCATTTTATTCACATCGAGCCAACCATTATTTTTGCACAATTTCCGATAAACAATTCCATATCCCGGTTACGAATATTTCTGAAGGACAATAAAAATTATTTTCGTCATAATCTACTAATTTCTCATAAAAACTCATTCATTTTCCACGTGATCGTTAAAATTAATTTTGCTCAGCTTTTCCTCGCGAGCTACTGATCGCTCACCCTCCACGTGAACGTCTACTTTTTTTGACTGTCAAGTAAACAAGAAATCTTTTCTGCATAATTTTGAAGACTACGGGAATGCAGTGCGATCTGGTGTTAGGAAGGGAAACTAATTCCGGCAGTAGCTTTGCTGCAAAATAAGTTGTTGACTGCTACTAAATAACTGAATAATAACGACGAGTCTCTACAAAAACTTTAGCCTTTAATATTAGACACTCTCATGGGAACTTTTAGCTGGAGGCTGAAAATTCAAAGCATTTCCTATGACTTGTAAAGGCAATTGCAGTCACATGACTTCCTCTATCAAAGCAGACATGAGAGATAGACTATAGGATGAAAAATCTTTTGATAAATCTAGTTAAAACACTATTACATTTAATACTCTTACTTCAAACTTCAAAGAAGTTTTAGGTTAGTTTAGTTATCTTACTGTTCTATTTGAAAGCAACAATAAGGCTAGATTTTGCTAAGATCGGCAGGTTAGGGTGGGAGCACAAGGCTAAGATTGGGAAAAACCTTATCATTCTGAGCACCAATCTGATGACGAGGACGATATTTAATCCGGCACCGGCTACCTACCGTACCGCAACAACGGAAAGACGTTGACTCATGACAGCACATTTAAAGTATACCAGGTCTACATATGCAGCGGATATTTTGTGTAATTGCGTTTCGTACCCGAACTTTCGGGCCACAAGACGATATTTTACCAGTAAACTACGATATCTTGATAGAAATTTAAAACATTTTTTAACTGTCAATTTTTTATAGGATTGCTTCCAATACAATGGGGTTGGTTGCCAAAATTTTAGTTTTTAATATCGCATAAGGTTTAAATTGCATGCTGCAATAATAAAAATAAACGCGATCATACACCGATTTACAACGAAACAAAGAAATATAGAAAAAGTAATATGAAAGTTCAGTACAAAACAAATATAACTATTTTTAAAAAAGCCTTTTTAAAATGTTCTTTTTTATGAGTGAGAATAAACTTCAGAAGTGTTGAAATTAAAATATATTTGAATCCATTTCTAGGAAATATCTGTAGGCGTTTTAAATAAGTTCATTTCTCGGATATGAGTATAAATCACTTTTACTTCACTTCGTATATTTTGACGTAGGTGTTTCCTAGAATGCTATTCACAAAATAGAAAATTAATAACATAGAGATGTATTCTATGAATTCTCGTAAAATTGTTAAACATCAGTTGCTTTTGAAGAAGTGAATAGGATATTGTTAGCAGGAAATAAAGTATTATAAACCCTTGCATTCATCATAATTTTCATTGACAGTTATATAAAGAGTTTTATTGAAATTAGACTTGAAAGGAAACGATGATTTTTAACAGCAGTTTTGGATGTTATTATTCACTTCAATGGCAGTTAATTTGAGTTAAAGATGAATAAATGAATAGAAAAAAAGATTCCTAAATATGAATGGAGTATATTTGGAACTACGATTGACTGATGATGCAAGTGGGCGTATTTATTTTTATTTTTTTTAGAAAATTGAATATGTGCTTTTTTTAAAAAAAAAAAGATAATGAATAAAATATTTTTTGGCAGTTGAAAATATTACTTATTTACATGCACTTCAGTAATTCAGTAGGTAAATCGCAAATCAGGGCAAAATCAGTTTTAATAATTAGTAATTAAAATTTAATGCTTAGCAATTTCATTTATCCAATTTTATTATGATTTATCCAATGTTTCGAGGATAATGATAATTTCTCGAAAGTGATTCACTGAAAGAACTTGTATTGCATTTCTGTTTTATAAAGAAGTTGGTTTTTTACTTAATATAAAGTCATGTAGAAAATTAAATTTTACGGTTAATCACAAAATTGAAATTGCCGCGATTGGATCTTTTTTCCTTTCAAAAATCTGCTTCGTAGATTTAAGAGAATTCTTTTTTGAAGTTCCCAGATTCGATTGCGAATTAAAGTAATGCTGCTCAAAAAAATTCATAAACCTGTAGTATTTCGTATTTGAATACATATTTTGTTACCATCGTAATTTTAGTGTGAAAATTGGATATTAAAAATATTCTGGAAAAAATATGTTGTCTAGAAATTGATAGTCTCATCACAATTAAAAATTGTACTCCTAAGCTAAAAGTGGGCTAATATTTATCGTCTTTAAGGATAAATATGACAGATAAATTATCAGATATAACGGACAAATTGATAATCGACGGTTTTTCTTTTAACAACAATTTATCTATGCTAGACAAATTGTTTATACAATCGGATATTTACTGTTATTAATGGACATTTTTATTAAAATATTGCCTTATGAATTATGACTTGATAAACTGTATAACGTTATTTTTTTTATCAAGTACAACATTTTTTTTCATTATTATTTCCCAGTTTTATCAAGTATAACAATGTTATACAGAAAATCTCTCCCATTATTTCTTAATTCTAGTAGCGAGCTGTTTCGGGCAAAAGAGATAAAATAACAATATTTTGCCAGCATTTTATCGACATTTTCCTTGAAAATTGATTTACATTAGTAGCGGAAAAAATTTAAGATGAATTATTATTTAAAATCATAATTTTAATGAATTATAAAAATGTAAAGCAACATTTAGCTGTTCTCGTCAGATGCAGATTTCTGGCTTGGTGAACTGGAGAATTGCATATGGCCGCTAGGTTCACAGGGGGGAGGAGCAAGCAAGTCGAATAAAAAAAACTTTATTTTCCTTGTTTGTGAAGAAGTAGATTTGTAAAAATAAAAATTGTATAATAAAGTATTAATATAATGTAAATACTTGACTAAGTATAAATGATCAGGTTCTTTCTGTTTTATCACGTTACCTTAGTCATTAGAGTACATAATCGAGAATATGCTTCAATAAATTGTGTACGTATGTGAATAGAGGGCAGTATGGAATCATAAAAAATAAATTTAAAAATGCATATTCACTAAGTTAATAAATTTAAAAAATATCAACTTAAAATAATCCCTTAGCTTATTTAAAATATGCTGAAATGGAAAAAAAAACCAAGCATGGATATTGGACTCCCTGCAATAATAAAATCGATAAATAATATACATGTGGTGCCAAGTACCTTACTTCCCGCCACTGAGCAGCACCTCTGGCGGAGAAAACGAGAGTTGCTATCAGTTGACGCCACGACGAGGTGATGTAAAAACGAACTATTATGACGTGTTGTTTAAAAGAGGAATTTTTATGTCAGCTCTGAACCTGGTTATAGTAGCCTTATCATGTAAATTTGTCATCTTCAATTTGTTCATCTAAATTGCGCATCATCATGAATGTAACTATATAGTCCCTCATTAAATCCTTAAATATCAACTAATTCGAACTTGTTATTGCTTGCCATCACCCTCATATATATATTCACAAAGTTAACAAAATAAAAAATATTAACTAAAAAAGTTACTGATTAAAAGTTAAAAATCTACAATATAACTTTTTTGATCTTACTAAAAGAGGAAACCTTATATTGCGCGTCACCGCATTGTATTTAAAACATTAACGGATTCTGACTGTGACGTCTTTCTTATAAACGCTGAATTTCTTAATTTCCATTCTCTTAATTTTCTAAATTCATCTTCGAACATAAAATTATATTTGCACACCACATTCTCAGCTTTAGTTTTATTATTAATTCTGTCATGAATATATTGATATCTATATGCTAAACTATATAAGCACTAAACATAGTTGATACCCTTAGAATTGAAATTAATAGACACCATTAAAATAGGATTGATATTTAATATCACCTGCTACAGGCAAACTAGTTATGCAAACATTTGTATATGCATAAGCAGTTACGAAAATCGGATATAGCATGTTTCGTGAAATAGTATACGAGTTCATATAAATCAGGTGTTAAATGACGTGTCAAACGCATTGCTTCCTGATCTATGGTTCGCTTTCTCCCCGGATGTGTTAAAGGCAATTTTGATTAAATTTAACTCTGCTTATCTGAATAAATTTCAGCTTAATAAACCAAAGATTAATTGCCGAATCACTTCCACTTAGTGAATTCTCTCAATAAAATTTGTTAGTACTAGCTCTTGTTTTGAATTCAGTGCTGAATATCGATATTGAATTTATTATATCCTCTACAAAATTGAGGAAATATTTAATATAAATAAAATATTAGTAATACTAAAAATAGTTTACTTTTATATCAAAGTTATTATTAAAATGTATAAAATAAATAATGCTTTAATTACAAATATATTAACATCGAAAAAAATCAAAGTAGAGATTATTAGGATAAATAATGAAACAACGAATATGACATGACGGAATAAAGGCAAATTTTCAAGAATTTTTGTAATTATATGGAGCCATCCATATAATAACTTCAATTTTAAAGTTTAAAATTAATTTAAGTGTGAACGTTTTACTATGAATTTATATTCATTAAGTAAAATTGAAAGTAGATTATTAACAAACATTAAATATATACAAAACAAAAGAAACAAATGGAATTCAACAAAAGTAAACTGGTTCTGATTATTTTCATAAGGCAGCAAGAATATTTACAAAAAATGCAAAGTGTGAAAAATGCATCTTATCTAAAAGAGTATGTTAACAATTTTTCAATTTTATAATGTATAACAATAGTTATATATTATAAAACAATAACAATAATATAAAAGTATAATAACAATTTTTTTTAATTAGACCAAAGCAGCTGAAATTTACTAAATTTACCTTTCCAATATTTCAATCATTAATTTTTTAATTAAAAGAAATTTTTCGGCAATATATATAAAGAAAAAAAATGTAAATAATAGGAAATTTCGATCTAAAAATTTACTTTATCCAAATAATATTTTTTTAGATATTTGAATTAATGGTTGGGAAAATAGTAAAAAAAAAAAAAAAAATTGAAAAAGTAATTTTTTAGTAATTTATTCTTATTGAAATTGCCGGCAATAAACACACATAAATATTTGAAAAAACGAAGCTGCCAAAAGCATAACTAATTTGAAAGTAAAGTTTTCCAAATATTTTTACCTTTTTATTATTATACTGGTCGAACTCAAAAGTAATGTATAAAGTGTACTATTTTATTATTACAATTGATTTCGTATTGAAATATAAGCTACCCTTTATTCTTTTAAATTAAAATGTAAAAAATTCGCCTATATATGAACCTTTTCACCTCGCTAAACTCTTGAACAAATGTCAGTAAGGAAAAACAGAGGGACCGGTTGATCGCATCACTAAAGAATGTGAACTTTGGCAAAGCAAAAAAAAGTAAACGGTAAATTAACTTAATACCCAGAACCAATTAAAGTAATATTAAAGCAAGCGATTGTCATATCTTCAATTATAGGAACCATTTCTGCGATTATTTAAATAGACTCGGTTAGTAAATTTGCATCAGCCCTATCTGATAAGTATTAACCTATTTATATAGAGAAAATTTTATTTTTTAAATAAAGCAGTTGATGAATGGATCCATCTAAGTAGATCTTCTTAAGAGGATCGTTCAACTACTTGCTGAGATAAAGCCTTCAAATGACGCTGCCACCTGGGATTAACTCATCTTCTTAAACCCTGATGGCAGCGTATTCCATTGTCTTGAAAGTTATGCATAAAAGATTTGTTTGCTTGGCAGTCAAGAAAAGTAGACGTTCACGTGGAGTGTGAGCGATCAGTAGCTTGCGCAGAAGAGCAAAGCAAATTATTTTTGCAATCACGTGGGCAATCCAGCAAGTTTCTTGTGAAATTAATAGTTAATGAAGAAAATGATTTTTATTGTCTTATTATTCGTAACCGTGATATGGAATTGCTTATCGGAAATTGTATAAAAATAAGGTGTGGCTCTATGTGAATAAATGGATGACTAGTCAAGAAAATTGTTTCCTGGTTTTTCTTGCGTAGAATCTTCTATTTTTTGCAAACAAAAGCACAGGTTATGTGCTCACGAACAATGAAGAAATACTTCGTTAGGGAAATGTCCCCTATATTCGGCAGATGGAGCTGATTGTTTACCTTCGTGGAGTACTGTTGTACCTTATATTGAATTCCTTCAATATTCTGTATTTTTTGTTACAGTCTGTAAGGCTTTGGCAAAAATTTATTAAGATTTCGTATATTCTTTCTGCGTATTTTTTGGAATTAGCAAACATACCAAAAAGAATAAAATTTTGATTGCTAGAGTGTGAAGTTATGTGCTCAAGAATGTTTTCTGAAAAAGCAGTCTGCATTAACACTATTCATAACAATGATAAAATTTTAAAGTTTTAAAATACTTGTAGCATGAAAGACAACATCTCTAGACAGAGCCTGTAAAACAAAGGGAAATATTCAGAAAGCAGCCGCAAATGTTTTCATGTGCTTCACGTATTTTCCATAACTGTGTTTACATTTCTTCTTGCTTCGTTGGGTGTAGAGTTCTTGCCATCATCAAAATGCTATTGGATTTTTTTCTTTTTCGTCGGTCTGTTTTATGCTTAACTCATTTTTGGATTCTTGCTAGCCTGGTTTTTTTTTAAATCCAGTTGTATGCAAAGTTTCAATGAATGTGAAAGTAGGAACAGAAAAAAAAATATTATTAAACAAGGTTTTTTTCTGTCACTTAGCAGTCCTTAATCTTTTTTTCACCTTTTTCTTAATAATATTTGTCTAATGTCATCAATTACCGTGCTGCAGTTTCTTTTCCACTTGTATTTGTCTTTTTTTTCTGTTACGATTACGTTTGTTAAAAAAAAAATATTTTGCCATTTAAAAGTTTTGAAATTTTGTCATTGTAATCCTAACAATTCTTAGATTATCGTTCTTTATTTCTTAAATTAAAGTAAAATAATGTCATTGAACTCATTGAAAGTACTTGAGTAAGTACTTGAATTCAAAATATCATTATGGTTACTTGTATAATATAATCCCTAGAAACACATGTATCAGAAAACTTTAATCCATACAATCACGCAATATAGAGCCTTTTCAATAATAAGAGCAACTATATTTATCTCTTCAACTTCGAATAAATTTATTTAGCTGTAAAAGTGGTGATTGCCTGACATGTCATTTTTGATGCAATGTTTATCAATTCAAAAAAATCGAGTACTCGTTTTAGATATAAACATAGCAGAGATATAATATTAAAAGGAAAACTAATGAAAAAAATCTTCAATATAAAGCTCTCTTTGTTCCTTATATAATTAATAATATAAATTTTATAATTTCTAACTTTTTATTCCATATCTATTGCAATCTTTATATATAGATAGAAGATTTTAAAAATATATTTCTAAATATGTTTTCAAAGACCAATAGTAAAACACTTGAAGGTAATTCAAAATTTCTAAAAATTCGAGATAATTAACTGTTTAAGCTACCTTCCAAGCTCAGAATTATTTTAAGGAGATTCGAAATTCCATTCCAAAATAATTTGGGTTTAGTAAGATAATGTTGTACGTTATATTTGCCTTTATATTATTAAAAAAAATTCTCATTAATATAGTAATGTCAATATGCTAATAGAAAGGTATTTAATATTATCACAAATTTCGTGGGTTTTAATCCAGCATTTAAACAATAAAATATTGTTACAAATTATATATAATATGTTCAAAAACATTCTAAAGTATGCAAAAAAACCCAGTAATAGGAATAAGTTATCACTGAAAAACAAATGTGGGATAATTTAAAAAGGTACAAAATGAATTTTTGTGCAACAATATTATCCAAAGTTATTGAGCAAAAGCTTTAATATTTTAATTGAGGAGCACTTAGTGACAAAATTGCTACTTCTTGCCAATTTCTTTATCTGTAGGTTCTATTCTTTATCTGTGTCGTAGAATGTTATGAACGATTTTCACATCATAAAATATAAAGATACTGTTTGTCTTTGAATATTATTATTTAAACTGAAATTCTTGAAACCACTCATTTACTTTTTCAACCGCTTTTTACTCGTAGAAACCCTGAACAATGCTCAATTGTCTAGTGGTAAAAAGATTCTTCAATCTCAAAACATTCGCTTTAATAATTCTTTATATTGCATCAATTGATCACATCAAATAGAGCACTTAAAGTAATCGAAACGACGTCAGCCGTGGAGTTTAATAAAGAAAAGATGCTTATAATATAAATTCACTGCATTTCATTTAATAAATGCCTTGTCATCAAGTCTAATATTTACTGAATGAAACTGTAGTTATGTCATATGCTCTCTGCTGCTATTGGTACTTGGGAACATAAGGTTGAAAGAACAAAACATTTTAGAATGAATAAAATGTCAAAAAAAGAATGATATTCATTGAGAATATTTTTACTTGTTTCTGCGGCTTTTACAGACGAGGAAAATTTGATATGAGAAACTATTAAAAGTTTTTTGACAAAGAACAGTTCTTTTCAGAATACAGAACTCTCTTCTGTTAAGAGAGGGCTTTTGAAAAATATCAAACTGTATCATATTCCCCAAACTTCATTGTTTCTCTTTTTAAGAATTCAAAATTTTTCTTCATCTTTTAAATTCATTTCGTGATTGAAAAGCAAGAATTTCATGCTTTTTTTTCACATTGCAATATATCGCGACTTGTTCGAAAGTGAAACGTTTCTTCAGTAACTTTTAGTTATTAATATGTAATTTTACATGATATCTATTAAAGTGGATATCGTTGTAATAAGTTACTTAGTGATTTAATAATGCTAAAACATTACGCAATATCAATCAAAACCATAAAGGTTTATTGCAGATACTGATTAAATGGTAAGCACAGAAATTATTAAAATAAAGAAATCGTATGTCGTCAAACTATTACTTGCATGATTGTGATAAACTACCTAATTAAAAATCCACAAATTTATCATCAGAGGAATGGGACAAGAGCTGTGGCTTTGTGGTGCAAGCTTATAAGCCAGTTAATAGCTACGCTACACGAGCAATTGCTTTTGTATTGTGGTTATGTTACTGGACTGCAAACCACAAGGTCTCAGATTCTATTCTCGCTCATCCCAATCCGCCACAGCTTCTGTCTAAAAACATAAGTTTTGTACTAAAATATAGTTGATTGATTCTCACAGGATATTTAGTTGCTACATTTCT
Organism: Argiope bruennichi; assembly: GCF_947563725.1. NCBI lineage: Eukaryota > Metazoa > Arthropoda > Arachnida > Araneae > Araneidae > Argiope > Argiope bruennichi. The sequence continues at coordinate 122,012,077 of NC_079153.1, forward strand.
TTTATTACTTTTATTTGGATAATGTATCCATGTTACGTTTAACGCTTTAAACTTCCATCTCGGAATATTTTTATTCAATAATTATTGAAAGAAGATTGACTATTATTATTACTGTACCGTATATCTAGCAATATACTCTATTTAGAAATAGTCTTTACTATATCTAGCAAAGGAAAAGAATATAAAAGTGCACTTGATTGCAAAAGCAGTTGATTGATAGATGAATGGACGAGGATAGAGGTCAAACGAAGGTCAGTTATCTACTTCAGTCGACTCAAAAACAGAAGATAAATGGCAGAATTGTATGTATTGATTGAATATTAAACAAGAAAAATCGTTCTTTATGCCATTTTGTGTAAATGAAAATGGAAAGAAGCTTTAGATTCTGTGAATTTATATTTAAAATTTCAAGCATTAAATCGGCTTCCATTACTAATTTTAAAGATAGAAAAAGTTGTGATACATCATCTAAATCATTTTTACAAGTAGTAGATAACAAATCGTATTTTGAACATAAGTTTCATGCATTTTATGAAACCTACAGATCTTATATTTAAAAAAAAAGATACACAAAAATTTAAAATTCATTTTTTAATATACTTGTCCTCAAAATTTGTCTATATCAATGCAGATTATATAAAACTGTTTAACTCAGTTTTTGAGAAAGCTTTGGATAATGTATCTAAAATTTGGCATTTTTCAATTCTCTGCTTAAGATAATCGTTATTTATTTTATTTTGATATTATATAATAAGTAATTTAGTTAATTTTTGGATAATTTTTTATTTAAAATGAACGAAAGAACTTGATATTATATCTCTAGAAAAAAACTTTACTGAATAAAATTTTACATTTAATTTCTCCACACTTATATGTATCTAGACATATAGTAGGTTTATTGGGTTCCATTTTCAATAGCATAGTAATACAGCTGTAATTGGATAAATTGTAAGAAAAAAAGTTTAATGGGTCACAAATTTACAACACAATAATGAAACTGCAAAAATAACATCCGGGGCGTGCATCGTACATCTTCTTCAAATAGCAAAATCTTTGAACACTTTCTTTAAGTACTCCAACAATTTGCTTTTAGTCTGTGCTCCACTGATCATTATATCTGTTATGATACCTTAAATATTTGCGTTATACTAAGCCTATATAGTACATTTTATGTGCCTAATTCTTTGCGTTTATTGTCGAAAATGCTAAAGGTAAATGAAGTTACATTATTTTAATTTATATTTCACTAAAACTATGTTCTGCCTTTTATCTAGTATACAAATTTCTTTAGCTTAATTCATTAGAAAGGAGAGACTTATTGGGGTTGCCTTTTGTACTTGAAACTTCATGATCAAATTAAAAATCAATTCTCTTTCTATACATTTCATCTATTCTTAAAGTTTGTGTAAAGTTTTTGAATCCTCTATAAAAAAAAAATTATTTTCAGAAAAAAAATCTGATTGTATGCTTTTAATTTTTTTCAGGATTAATTTTTTTATTAAAGTATTTCATGAACAAAATATATTTTTTCTCCCTTAGATATGGGAAATGTCTCCAAGGTATAAATTTGTGAGGTGACATACTGAAAGGAAAACAGATTTCTTTAAGAACAACAAGTGACAGTATATGTTTAAGAAGATTATAAATTTTATATTTGGATCAAAATACGATTGTTATCGATATGAATCACAGCTTTGTTGGAGAAAAATGTGTACTTCTTTATATAAGATAATAATAAAAAAAAAAGAATTTATGGGACGACAAAGAATATTTTAAAAAAATAACTCGGAAAAACAAATATTCCATAAGTCTTTACTTTTATGCATTCATTTTTTTCTTCACTCACTTCAAAGAAACTCTTTAAGCTGAAACAAAACTCAAATTTGATTGAGAAAATAGTTCGCTGATAAGAGGCACGAAGCTGAATTTCTTAAGTAAATAAAATCTTTAACCACCAAAAGTGATTTTTATTATGTTTTGAAAGTTATAAGAAAGAAAAGGGCATAAGTGAGATTAGAAGAACTAATAATTGATGTATGCTGTCTTTTTTCATTCACGTGTAATTCGCTTCAGTGGAGATTTTGTACGCTGAGTTAAGCATCAGCATTTTTTAAGTTAGAAAGCCGATAAATATTTATGATATATATCAGGGTGAGGTTTGATTTTTGTAGACGTTCGCTAAAAGTTTTCATTTTTTTTTGTCCTTAGCTTGAAAAATGTATAGAAAGAATTTCTTTCACACGTTTATTTTGCTTCCTGTTATTAAATTCTATCTTGGTAAATACAGGGTTAGCAAGAAATAAGTTATCCACTTAAGAGGACTCTAAAATGCGTGCTATTGGTCCAAATACGATAAAATTTGAACTGTAGATTATTCAGATGATGCGCTTTATATTTATTAATTAAAAAAATTAGCACAAAAATTCACCAATAGATGGCACTGTAACACAAATGGCATTTATCTGCATATATTGAAAATGTGAAACGTAATTTGCGTTACAGCGCATGTCTATTACCATTTTTCTTTGGATAAAAAGAAGGATTCTGCACGAACATTAGTTTCTCTTCTGTTCATCATGCCTATGTTGCAAGAAAAAGCGCTACTAGTGAAATTGTTCTACCAGAACCAACATAATTCATTTGCAGTTGTAAAGGAATTTCTTCGTATGAAGTAGACACGAAGAGGCCCTATGTCTCCAGGTGTCCTATACAAGATGATGCAGAAATTTGAAAAATACTGGGCAACTTGGCATTCTTCCAGGTAGAGGACGAAAAAAATCCCGTCTTCCATCGCCGAAAATGTTGCGACCGCTCTCGTTGAAGCCAGCAAGTCAGCCGCTTCAAATGTGAGTTTGCCAGTTGTTTCCCGTGTTCTGGATATGCTGTATTCAACTGTACGAAAAATCGTACAACAGATTTTGTATTTTTACCTTACAAAATCAAATATCTGCTTTTGTTTCAGGACGGGGACTTAGAGGTCCATAAAACTTTTGCACATTAGTTCCTTGCTCGAATGATGGTTAACACAACTTGGTCATGGAACATTCTGTGGAGTGATGAGGCCCACTTTTGCCTCAATGGGCAAGTTAATACCCACAACTGTCACATTTGGGCAGAGGAAAACCCTCCTGTTATCCAGGAACAACCCTTGCATCCTGAAAAAGTAACAGTAGGTGTGGATTTACACTACCTTTATCATTGGATTGTATTTCTTTGAAGAGATAACTTCGTCACAGGGTAACAATACCATTATATGGATTTTGTAATCCCAACTCTTCTACAGCGTGGATGCCTTCAAGACGTCATTTTCATGCAGGATGGTGCACCACCTCATATTGATCATCATGTAAATCTATTGTGAATACAGCATTTCACAGAAGCACGAGTTATCAGTCGTCATTTCCCAATAGCATGGCCTCTTCGCTCGCCGGACAACACCCCTTACGTATTTTAGTTGTGGGTTATTTGAACAATATCTACCGTCAGATGCCATTATCTCTACCAGAAGTGAAGGACAACATTCAGCGCCATATTCTTAATATCCCGGCAGACTCACTCCGGTCAGAAATACAAAATATGGTTCTCCGATTAGAGCATATTGTTGAAAATGAAGGACATACCGAGCAATTTTGATTTTACTTTATTTAACAATTTTAAACCTTATTAAATGGTTTTTTTGTGTATTTACAACGCTACCTAACGACGAATTTTTGTACTAATTTTTATTTATTTAATAAATGTAAAGCGCATCATCTCAATAATCTGTAGTTCAAATTTTATCTCATTTGGATCAATAGAATCATTTGGATCAATAGAGCCCTCTGAAGTGGGTCAGTTATTTCTTGCTAACCCTGTATGTGGTAATATCTACAATATCAGTTTTCAATAAATTTTAAGGCTATAATTTGTTTCATATGAAGTAAACGTCTTTGATGTTTACTAATAATGAAGTTTCATGAACAATTCTTAATAAAAACAACTTTCAAAACAATTGAATTCAATATAATGGAGCCCAAATTTTCATGAATGAATCATTTGATTGAAAAGTTCACTTTTAGGAATGAAAGTGATAATAGTTAGGTATTAGGATGTTGAATCCATGAATATAATATTGAACTTTCAATCTATAATACATTTAATATTCAACAAAAGAAAATAATTATAAAAAATTATAAAATTTATAATTTGAAAATTAAAATTAATCATTTGAATAAATAGTTGTTTTAGTATTAAAGGAAATTAGTGAACATGTAGCAAGCGTAGAAGAAAATAACGGTAAGTTTCACAATATTAAATATTCGTGGCAATTTTGATAAAAAAAAATGTTCTAATATTTATTCGTTTATATATATAATATTTGTTAACTTCAGATTCAAAATTAACAATTAGATTGACTGTAATAAAAATTCCATTAGCACTTTGCTTATATTTCAGTACATTACTCTATCTGTTCTGTGCTGAAAGAAAAAGTACAACCGAGAAAAAAAATTTAACATATGTGGAAAAATGAAAATTCATTTAATATGAGCATTTGACAGAATCAAAACAAGTTCGGATAATTATTTCAATTTTAAGAAATTTATTTTCAGTACAAATGTTTATTTTATGACAATATTTTTGTCGCTAAACTTTCTACTGTCTGCATCTTTATTTTTATCTAAACGCTAACCTTCATTGGTAACCATTTCGTTCGTTGCTGAAAATTAATTTAAATCGTTTCCTCATAAAATTATTTTTAAGTATTGATACGAATATAACTCATACTATTTTCAGAAGACTTCATGATTATTCTTAATTCATTCATTCCAATTATATAACAAGAAATAGCGGACGTATTTATAAAATAAGTGCACTTAAGAACTTTTCATCACTGCTTGATTTTTAAGTTAAACCTTAATTGTTTTGGAGTTATGTTTTCTTTAAAAAGATATTGACAAGATCTTTATTACGCCCATCAAATAGTAATACTTAATGCAGGGCTACTTAATGAAGGAACGTCGAATCATCTATTTGTTTATTTCTGCTAATTCATTCCTTTTTTAGATGTAATATGAATGCTTTCTTTCTGCTCGTCCACCGTATTAAATATTTTTTTTGTTTAAAAGTTGCAGTCTGTCTTCGTGGATTTAACAATTTGGATTAATATTCATAACCATTTTGGATGCATCTCATCGCTATAGAAAAAAGATAAATGGTCCATTATTAACATCTATCTATAAAATATATTAAAGTTTATTAACAAAGATTGCGAGATTGAATTGTGAAAACCATGCATAAATAGTGACGGTACTGATATTATACTGCGTAAAAAAAGTAGAAGGACACTTGATTTTGTAACAATAAACGAAAAATATTTTATTTTTACTAAAAATTTTTATTAGAAACATTTAACAAATATTTCAAAAATACAATTTTAACATCAGAATTATGATGTTCAAACATAAAATATTAATGGCAACAAAAATAGTTTCTCTTTTTTGAAACTTTGTAAAAAAAGTAGGACAGCATTATAATGAATGAAAAAATAGTGACTTTAATAAGAAATGGTCTTCCCATTGGCCTTTATAACTTCAAATATACTGTTTGGAAGTGAATTGTATAGAGTTTGAATTTCAGTTTGACAAAAATTGTCCCACGAGTCATTCAATGCTTCTCGAAGCTGAGTTTGCGAATCGAATTGCCTTCCATCAGCATAAACTCGACGAACTAGCATTGCCCAGATGTTTTCCACTATATTAAGGTCAGGACATTTGGCTGGCCATGATAAAACATCCACATTATTTGTTAGGAACCAATTTTTGACTCCAATCGTGGTGTGAATGGAAGCTCCATCTTGCTGAAACTTCCACTCTTCACCCCCCCCCCATGTCAGAGGCATAAGGAAGAAGCTCGGAATTCAGCACTTGAATGTAGTCTGTATGTTTTTGCCTACCATTTAAGAAAACCAGTCTTGTCCTTTCTCCGTATCCAACAGCCATCCAAACCATTAAACTCCCTCCTCCCATTTGTCGTGTTGAATAGTATTCGCCTTCAATCCCCAGACAATGCCAGTAGTGCTGATATCCGTCTGGACCGTCTTTATTTTCATCGGAAAATATCACAGAAGTCCATTCTGTAGTCCAGGACATTTGCTCCTTAGCCCACGCTAAACGGTTATCAATGTGAGCTTGTTTCCACTTAAGATGATGTTTCCGTTTTTTGAATATGAATTTTTCAGATCTTTTAATATAGTTGTAAACTGTTTGTTTCGTCACATGATTAAGTCCTGCTTGATTTCTTGCCTTTGAAACACTTCCTTTGTTCTTCTTCAGCACACGAGCAAGTTTTCTTTCATCACGTGGTGTTAACTTCTTCGGTCTACCAGTCTTTTTATTTCCATTTTTATAAGGATTTCTGATAAAGTTTGAAACTGTTTTGGGGCTCACCTGCAACAATCGAGCAATCTCTCTGACACCTTTACCATCATTTTGATATGCGGAAATTTGCCCTTTTTGCAAATCGTTCAAAGGTATTCCTTTAGGCATTTCTGAGAACGGAGAAACAACGTAACTTTTAAACAAATTAGATTTTTTGACAGAAAAGGATAAACAAAGTACAAAATCACTATTTAAATAAAGAACAACTCCCTAAATTAAATATATTAGCAAGTGTCCTTCTATTTTTTTTACGCATCGGAAATTATATATACTAATTTTCTTAATAATATTAGTGGTAGATGTTTAATTTTTGCCTAAAATGAAAACAAGGGTCATTAAACTAAATCTGCATAAATATCTGGTAGTTAGGAGAAAATAAGAGATATTAATTGGCAAAAAGACACTGTCCTACATTTTTTACGCAGTGTATATTAAGAAAACATATATTTATTTTTTATTATATATTTATATGGAATATAAACATATATTTATATTTATGTTTTTGTACTTCAATCACAAAGAAAAAAATGCTATCGAAAATAAAGAAAATAATGTTGACAAACTAACATTCAACTTCTCGTGTAATTATGCTAACTGGAAGTTCAAAATGGAAATGTTTCTCATTAAATTCTATAGTATCTTGTTATAGAAAAAAAAATGCCTGACCACAACCCGATGAGTGCTAGATACCTAACCAAAACGCTAGAGTGATCATAAGTTTATTTATTAAAGATAATCAAATCATACGTGTAAGGTATGAAAAAACAGCAAACGCTACTTAGTGCGCACTAAAGAAAATTCCTGAAAGAAATGTAACTAATAAATTATTTTTGCTAAAAATACATTATAGTTAAAAATTAGAAGAAGGCGGTAATATGAATAATCAAAACATGAATGTAATGGAGTTAATCGATATAAGCTATGCGCTATCGATGAAAATATGATACGAAAAGTTACGATAATGTACTTACTGCTCTTAGAGCAAGACGAGAAGATGAACTGTATATTGATTCATCGAGTAACCTAATTGACAAACAAAAAAGATGAGTGGAAAATTTCATTTCCAAATAAAGGTAGTAACAACTCTTGCATGAATTTTATTTTTTTTATTCTGAGTGATTACAAAAATAAGGTTTATACCTATTGTCATAAGAAAAATTGCATTATGTCTAAATGCTGCCATATTGAAAATAAGAATGGAAATCAACGATAATGTTGTTACAAAAATAATCCCCCGCCAAGCAGAAAAGTTCCTGTAACTCTTTTTGTTTAAAAAAATGCAATCTCATGAAATGGGAAATGAGTCATCAAAAATTGATTATACGGAGTATTCGCCATTCTCTAATGGAAACACAACAGGAAATTTATTCTGGTTGCAGCTCTTACAAATTCAAAAACAAATACTATTTAACAGAAATTATGAACAAAGGGGATTGGTATTACACAGGAATGTCTGCAAACTTCCAATTCAAATCAGAGAGCACTGTTCTATTTTGAACTGTGATTTCGGTTGGAAAAATAAATAATTCTATTGAATCATGTTTTATACATATCGGAATTTATTATCAGTTAAGAAACTGCAGAGAAAGGTTGACATTTGAGAAAAACGAATGGGAAATTATTCAAGGCTATAAAGTGTTCTTAGAAGGAAAAATTAATAACTCTCTATAAAATTATTTTAGATAATTCCAAAACTAAACATTCTATCTAGATGGTATTTCATTGGCAAAATTACAACTGTTTAAATCGTCGGTGCAATGACTTGCCAACAAAATCAATTCTATTAAATTCTAAAAAAATCATGATTCTATTAAACAGTTGTGACCATGTTCAAGATTAATCTTTAAAACAGCTTTCGAAGATAGTTATATTTTTGAATATTGGCACAAAGAAACACTGGCGAAACTTCTAAAAATACCAAAATATACCAATTAAGTGCAAACACTTTTTAATTGGAAAAAATTGCTAAAAAGAGATATAAAGAAAAAAAAAAATCTAATTTAAAGTTTATCAAATAATTTGCTTAAAGTTGTACAGATAGCTTATGAAATATATTTTGTAGTTCCCAAAAAAATAAGCTGTATATTTCTATCCATTCTTTAAATTTTGGGATTTAACTGATAATACGAAATGTTCAATTTTCTTTCACATTGTTAAGTATTAAAACGACTATAAAGTATTTCTAAATGAATAGGTTATTTATTCTCTAATTCCAGAACTGCAGAACATATTGAGCAATTATTATACTAAATTTGAAAAAAAAAATATGCATTATATTTTAATTTATAAGGTTTTTCATAAGAAAATTTTAGCAAAGATTAAAATTTGAGAAAATAGTATCTGAAGATGTAAAATGGTGTTAAGATGTAGGTAAATGCAAATATAAGAATTAGTCTTACTTTCCAAAAAATAAAATTCTGTCTTGTATAGAAACTTGTTTAAACATCAAAAATATTAAATAAAAAATAAATTCATAATTTTTTTTATATATAGTCAGACGACTTTTTAGCATAGTCAGCTATCTTATTTCAGAAAATTTAGCAAACTAAGTATTTATGAAACGAAGAGGACACATAACTATAGCTGAAATAAGTTTTGGAGAAAAATACAAATATTAAAAATTGATAATGGGGTTGAATATAAAGTAATGAACGAGAAATTTGCTGAACCAAACGCGGTATACTCTCTCAATTAATTGTACTCTACAACTCATTACCGAAGTCAGTGGACCGTTTTTTTTTGTGGAGGTGTTTCGTAGTGTCAATAAACCCGTATCGATTACATTGGCTGCCCTATATTTTAGTCACTGCGGTCACATTTTCCGAATAATATTTGCAGTTTCCTGAAGGTAGAATGCTATCAGGATCATATTCCAAACCCGAATTCTCTAAAAATTGTCCGTGCGCCAGAAATTCAGGTTCTTATGGATACGATTTCTTGTAGGTAGGATATGGCTTAAAACATCTCACCTTCTGTTAAAAATTAAAAATTTTGTGTTAAGTATTCATTTTATAATTTCAAAAAAACGTACTTCTAAAGTACTACTGCATAAATTGTTTATAAATTACACAAAGGAAAAGAATTTTTTAATTTCTACATCATTCTTTGTGAACAAGTAGAATTCTCATATTCTAAAAGTTCGATAATCATTTTTTTAAAAATTCCTTTAAATTACTCAATTAGCTGCTAATATCTTCTGAAAAATTACTTTTTTCTTAATCTGCTAAAAAATTGCTGATAAAATGAAGCAATGCATTTCATTATATGCATTTAATTATAAATTTTCATTTTTTTTATTTTTATTTTTTACTATATTGCTATTATCTCACCGGCAGGGGGCGGGCACTCAGAATTGAGGATGAGAAGCCATCCGGGTGGTTACAGAAACAGAGGGGGTCGGCTACCTCTTATCGATGACGGAACGTGCTTCCCATTTAAAAGTTTCTAGCTGGTGATGGCCCTTAGGACTCATCCATAGTTCCTACCAGTGTTTCTGTCGTGCAGTCCGGACAGTAAAATTTATGCTTGTGCCTTAGTGACAGGTTGGAATAGACATATAATGCTACTATACTGTTAGCAGGAATTCCACATTGCAATCAAGTAACAATTATATTTCTTTAATTCTGAATTCAAAATATAAAAAGATAATTATATTTTAATAACCATTAAACAAAAAATAAAAATGTTTCAAACTTTTCCCCTTGTTTCCATATCCTTTATATATTTGAATATTTTTGTTTCATTTTAACGTAATTCCTCTTCACATCACCAACGGTACAAGATATCGGTGAAAAGAGTGCATTAGATTATAATAATACAAAGAAACTATTTTTCTTTAAAAATAATTTCATCATTCAGTCTAAATCTTAAAATAAGAACCAACTTTTTTCAATGATATTTCTTTTGATTTATGGATTGCTTTTGGAAAAATAAAATATCCCCATGGAGAAGTGTTTTATCGAATTGACATCCATAAAACAAATAAGATTTTCACCTCTCAAATTGAATTTAAAACGATGTCAAGGATCATTCGACGCCTTTGAGATAAATCGCTTTCATAATGTCACAATAAAATTTAGTGTATTTGCTTCGTTTTGTGGATTTCTTTCCAAGCATTTTTCAGATCTTTGTAGTTCAAGTAAAAAAAAAAATATTAGGTGAAGTAAAAACTCGTATAAAATCAGTTGTTGCAAAGAAAATTAATTCGAATTAAAATTCTTTAATTCTTAAATTTATCTTTGACAAAGATATTTATAAAAATTTTTATTTTATTTTTTCAATGATAAGAACTTCAGAATATAGACAATTTTTTGCTACAAAAATTTAAATCGGACAAGAATTTGTGCGATTCTCAAAACTGATAACTGTTGATCTAGTTTTACTAATTTTATACAATACATTAATTTTGATGTGAAATAAAGAAGCGTTTCAAAGAAAGGAATTCAAGAATGCCATAAATTCAGAATAAATACCGTATTAAATGCAAATATATGTAAAATCAATTTTTAAATGTTTCAAACAGTTTATTTAATTTTATCAGCTCTTTTATCAGCAATTATTTTATAAATATTTTTTTTCTTAACAGAATATGAGCTATTTTACTTTCTCATGCTATTACTATTTAAAAATTTTAATAGCCCTTTAATAGTTGCTTTTCTTTCTCATTTTATTTATAATTAAAACTTACAATGCGTAGATAAATTAAATATAATATTACGTCTAAAACTCCAGTAAGATAATTTACTTCTTTAAAGTAATATCCATTTAAATGTGTAAGAAAAAAAAATCAAACATGAAATGGTTTTACATATTTTTTTTAAATAAAACATTTTCATTACTGCATAAAGAGAAAAACATTCAGATTTAAAATTTTTTCTACATCAATGACAACGTTTCGAATACTTTCTCTAAAGCAATAAATTATCAATTTCCCATTTCTCAAATATTTTTATTTCCATTTTTCTGATTCTGTTTCTCATTTGTATACATACATTTCTATTGGTATATACGTGATGTTCAAATAAACTTTCCTTTTTTTTTATTTTAATGATCGGTAAAAAATGAAAAAAGCAATTTCTTTATTAAATAAAGTAGATTGTTATGAATCAGTGGAAATCACTTCTTATATATTTTATTTATTCATTTCTTTTATATATGCAATTAAAAGAAGCACATAAGAATTATCCACACACACACGCACGCGCACACACGCACAAGCACACGTACATGCAAAAACACATAATGTCCCAAAAATGTAGAACAAGCGTTTTTCCTTAAATTTTGCAATTAAACATATGCTTCAAATTGCAAAGTTTTATCAAATAAAGTACTCAAATGTATGAAAATAATTTTGCTTTTGTAGAAGGAAACAATAAAAAATTAAAATTAAATTTACTCGGTCCCGTTGCGAAAAAATATCAATGTGTAATTTACTTTTTTTACACTCGTCTATGAAGATACTACGTTTCATACTTCTTTATAAAAACTTGCTAAATTATTAAAAGAGAAATTTATCTAGTTATACCATTTTTCTCTACCTCCGATCGATGTTTAAAAGATACTTCTATTATAATTTTCAGAGTTAAAATTATTAAAAGTGTAAAATCAGGAAATGAAAGCATATTTATTAACATTTTAATCCATTAAATTTTAAAATTGGTTAGATAATACACTGAGATGCTCAAAAATTTCTTTAATATAAATACCTCCGGATAATATGAATATCTGCATTCTTTTAATAATACTTGCGAATATGCAATCGAATCTATCACATGTAGTTTAAATGCTGACTTTTGGGAATTCACCGGTCGCGTTTGATAACTATTGTCCACCCTGAGTTCAGACATTCACCCCTTAGTTCAGACATAATGCCAATCAAAACTTACAATTTCTTATTATTACTTCTTATTTTTTACTATATAATAATTATAGTATATATTACTGTATTAAAATATCAGTGATCATTCAGCACATTTCTATACTAAATAGATATAACCAAAGAGTTTCTTTAACCCTTTCTAGGGCCGTGGGAAGTATACTTCCCACCAAATTTATCAATCTTTGTATGAAATTATGTAGGTTGACATAAGTTCTGACAAATTTTTTTAGTAAGTCAGAAACTTAGATGCTTCAGTTCTTTATCTGAGGCAAAATGATGTGTCTTGATTTAATTATTAATTAACCAAATTAATTAATCAAATTATATTTATCTAATAAGCTAAATGAATCCCTTTTCTTATTCTAATTTCAAGCCTAAAAATATTTCAACATAATATGACTAGAAAGAAATGCCCCTTTAAAGGGTTAATACAGTATGCATTAAAGAAACTGGAATTAAATTGCCACTGGAGACATTTCTAGAAAACTCCCTATGTAGTAGAATATTTGGTACGGAGGATGGATTTTCATCGCTACAAAAGAGTTTTCAGAATTAATGTTTCTATCTTGATTAAAGTTACATTTGTATATCCAAATTACAATTTTAAGAAAAGAATTTTTTTTTACCTAAAGTAGGACCCACATGCAAGATTCGATTGAGTATTTATACTAGTATGTCATGCGATTGTCGAAAAGATGTCGATTGTGTAGTTGTTCATATAATTATTGGGACCTACTGACCATGGATTCCACAAATGCTGTAAAGATGCCAGTTATGTTGAAAAATTCTCTACATAACTAGTTTTCGAATGCTGATTTCTATACTACTGCACGCATTCTAGCAGGAGAGTAAATTAAGAAATAATCCAAAATGTCAATTTCTGCATTGCTTGTAAAATGTCTTCTTCTTTCATTATCCTGAGGGGAAAATAAGGACCTATAACAGGTTGTAATCGTTAAACCGTTCTGTAAAACATTTAAGCAGGAAGAGCCGGAAATTCGAAGAATTCGAAGAATGACGTTTACATTCTTCTATAACTAATCTAGCATTATGATTACACATGGCAAAAATAGCATGTTTTCCTTGTTCGTATCCAAATATAACTAAATATGCACTTCTTTTAAAAATCATAGATATGAACGAAGAAATGTATCTTCTTTCTCGGCATTCGAAGATACCTTAAATGTTCAGTTTCTCAAGTTTCTATTCTCTTCTCTATAAAGTCGATGTTGCAACTGTCGACCAATCAAAGTGAACAACATTATGCAGGATTAGTAAAGTTCTTTAAAGACAAAATGATTGGATGATGATATAGTACTAGACAAATATTTATATATGATAGTTTTATATGTTGAAGAAAATTGCATCTCGAAAATAAATATAATTTAAATCTGTGATTAATTCTTCAAAATTTAAAAATAAGCATCTCTCTCAAATTTGGTCGATAGAAATGTGAAGGATTGTATATGCATAGATAAAAGTAAAGAAACGTTTTACTCATTGCAACATTTTCTCTATAAAAACTGTATAAGAATTTAATTTTTGTCATTTTTTTTATTATCCATCTCTACAAAGTCCAATATGATTTCATACATTTGTTCACTTTATTTAATAAAAGAGTACTTCTAAATATATATCTAAATGCAAAATTTAGATAAATTAGATGAGGGTTGTACCACTCTATTGAGATACCTGTATTTATGTATGTATGTATGTACACTGCGTAAAAAAGTAGGACAGTGTCTTTTTGCCAATTAATATCTCTTATTTTCTCCTAACTACCAGATATTTATGCAGATTTAGTTTAATGACCCTTGTTTCCATTTTAGGCAAAAATTAAACATCTACCACTAATATTATTAAGAAAATTAGTATATATAATTTCCGATGCGTAAAAAAAGTAGGACACTTGCTAATATATTTAATTTAGTGAGTTGTTCTTTATTTAAATAGTGATTTTGTACTTTGTTTATCCTTTTCTGTCAAAAAAATCTAATTTGTTTAAAAGTTACGTTGTTTCTCCGTTCTCAGAAATGCCTAAAGGAATACCTTTGAACAATTTGCAAAAAGGGCAAATTTCCGCATATCAAAATGATGGTAAAGGTGTCAGAGAGATTGCTCGATTGTTGCAGGTGAGCCCCAATACATTTTCAAACTTTATCAGAAATCCTTATAAAAATGGAAATAAAAAGAAGACTGGTAGACAGAAGAAGTCAACACCACGTGATGCAAGAAAACTTGCTCGTGTGCTGAAGAAGAACAAAGGAAGTGTTTCAAAGGCAAGAAATCAAGCAGGACTTAATCATGTGACGAAACAAACAGTTTACAACTCTATTAAAAGATCTAAAAAATTCATTTTCAAAAAACGGAAACATCATCCTAAGTGGAAACAAGCTCACATTGGTAACCGTTTAGCGTGGGCTAAGAAGCACATGTCCTGGACTACAAAATGGACTTCTGTGATATTTTCCGATGAAAAGAAATTTAACTTAGACGGTCGAGACGAATATCAGCACTACTGGCATTGTCTGGGGACTGAAGGCGAATACTATTCAACACGACAAATGGGAGGAGGGTGTTTAATGGTTTGGTTGGCTGTTGGATACGGAGGAAGGACAAGTCTGGTTTTCTTCAATGGTAGGCAAAAACATACAGACTACATTCAAGTGCTGAATTCCGAGTTTCTTCCTTATGCCTCTGACATGGGGGGTGAAGAGTGGAAGTTTCAGCAAGACGGAGCTTCCATTCACACTGCGACTGGAGTCAAAAATTGGTTCCTAACAAATAATGTGTAGGTTTTACCATGGCCAGCCAAAAGTCCTGACCTTAATATAGTGGAAAACATCTGGGCAATGCTAGTTCGTCGAGTTTTTGCTGATGGAAGGCAATTTGATTCGCAAACTCAGCTTCGAGAAGCATTGAATGACTCGTGGGACAATTTTTGTCAAACTGAAATTCAAACTCTATACAATTTACTTCCAAACAGAATATTTGAAGTTATAAAGGCCAATGGGAAGACCATTTCTTATTAAAGTCACTATTTTTTCATTCATTATAATGCTGTCCTTCTACTTTTTTTACAAAGTTTCAAAAAAGAGAAACTATTTTTGTTGCCATTAATATTTTATGTTTGAACATCATAATTCTGATGTTAAAATTGTATTTTTGAAATATTTTGTCAAATGTTTCTAACAAAAAATTTTTAGTAAAAATAAAATATTTTTCGGTTATTGTTACAAAATCAAGTGTCCTTCTACTTTTTTTACGCAGTGTATGTATGTGTATATATATACTAATTAAAAATCATGTTATTAAATATTTTACACTGTTAATATCTTAGATTAAAATTATTTTAACCAATTAGATGCCTGCTGAATAAATTTTTATTTTATAAAATGAACTTTCTTATTAAATCTCTCAAGAACTTTATCACTTAAGATAGTGACCATTTGCTTAGTAAAGGACAACTTGGTTTTATAGTTATAAAGATAGGAAAATATAGGTAACAAAATTTCAAATAAATGTTAAGTATCAAAATAACCTTTTAGATTAAAAAAAATGTTTGTAAATAAACAAATTTTGGTCATCACAATCGCCTTATATAAGGATCAATAGGAGCTCTTTTATAACTTTCTCGGCTGTTTCGCTTCCATATGCATGAGTATACATAGATATTTAGAAATCATGCCGATACGCCATTGATGAAATTTTGATTTGTGCTGTTTAGACATTTTTATTGCATGTTATTGCTAGTATTTTTTCCTGTTTTAAAATTATTTTATTAATATTTTTTCTAGTAACCGTTAAACAATATGGTTATAAACATAATATGTCCATGATTTTTACTCTTTGTTTCCTTTTTATATATAATCTAGGCGTGCTTTCATAATTCATGTTTCATAAAAATACGTTTTTGTATACTATCAACCGGATGTGGCATCTTATTATCTTTTTTTGCCTTTTTAAGCTTTAAATCAATTTTTTAGCTGCTCAAATTATATTACAAATATGAATTCAAATAACTATCTCCTTCAATGATAAAATCATAATCTTCTTCGAAGGAACAACTATTAATTTGTAATCAAATTTGTTCCCAGTAGAAAATATGGATTAGTGTAATATTTTTGTTCCATCTCTTTTTGCTGATTAGTAATATTTTATGAAATGAACTCATTTTGGTAGAATTGCCGAGGAATCTAATCCATATGCAACAGCTACTTTTCAGCAAAAATAATTTTTAGTGCCCATATTTTAGCGATTTCTCTGCCTTCATGATAAGATATTTGCTATAAAATAATTTTTTAATGCACAATTATATTCTTGGAAGAAAATGTAATGAATCTCATATTAACTTCATTATCCCACTTTTGTCGAATACAACGAGCAAATTTATTCGAAATCAAAATTGTTCTTTTCAACTTAACTTCTTATTAACCACAATACGGCTTGAATAGAGATATCATTAAAAGCATTATTAAAAGCAAGAGGCGTTGGCAATGGCACTTCAAAATAACTTCACATTCTTCTCTAAACCTCTATGCAAAAAATAGGTTTAGATGGGTGATAAAAATCTAGAACCAGTTTTTATTATTATGATCTGCTATTAGATGGTCTCTATTTTTTATTTTATGCTATAGAAGTGTCCTTTTCTCTGAAGATTCTTTCACCTTTTGCATTTTACTAAAATCTTTTCCTTTTTTATGATAAGTTTTAAAAGAAATGTATCTTTTCTAAGTCGTTAATACTTATGCTTCTTTTCTCAAGTTATAAAAAATCATTTATGCTCCATATTTGATAAATATGACATGTACACAAAATATATATTCTAAGTTCATTTTTTAAATATTATTCAATGGATTTTGGGATTACTGAAAATGAATCATTATCTCTTCTTTTTTTTTTCTGAATTGTTTTCAGTAACTATTTTTGATATGTAGTTATCGAAGGAGATTTTTATAGCTGAAAATGAATTAATGAACATGATAATGAAAATTACATATAATAATGAAATTTACAAGAAAATGGCCACATTACAGCATTTTTTAATGGAATAATTAATGATAATTTTGAGTCAATAGCTCTTGTATATGTTATGCCTCATTAGTCTTAAGACACATAAACGATAATTAAGTAAACTACACATTTATTTGTTCACGTCCTAACTCGAGCCAGACACTGGCTTTAGTTGCCACTGTACGGATAGGCATCACAAAGAGCAAGCAGGATTGTAGCCTCCGTGCATTTCAGAGTATAAGTGAACACGATAATTATCAAATTTAAATTAATAATAAGGGTAAAAAGATTTATATAGACTTTTCAAAGAAATTCGACTTTATATATATAAATATAATTTATTTATTTATTTTTCAGATCAATAAACAAATATTTGTATTAAGTGAATAATTAGGCATCGAATTACTTTTACGAGTGAAAAGGATTAAAAATACACTAAATTTTAAGTTGGCATAAAGATATTTTTTCTTAAGAATTTCAAAGTTGTCATTGTAAATAATAAAAGTATTGTTTCAAAAAGTAATAATGTCTAACTGTCATTGGAGATGTTATTGGTGGCATCACTCTGTGGTAAGAAATTATCAAAGTCAAAATAATTTCTTGAAAGCAGATAAATTGATTTTTAAATGAACAAATAAAATCCAAATCAGTGGTAAAGCATAATTCACAAATTTACAGTTTTATCTTAGAATAAACGACTTCAAAACTAAAGATGTAACTTTATCATCAGGGCAGAGTTATAATGTAGCAGGCCTCCATGCGATTCAACCTGGTTAACACTAAGTCTGCTACAGCTTTGCCTCCTTAATTGTGTCTCTGACATTTAACTCTGTAAAGTTCAGAAATATTAGAAGCTTTGAGATTTAATGGCGTCATATTCAATCTTCTGGGCATTTGTAATAAATAAATGATCAAGACAATCGAGGTGCTGTACAAATGAGTTCGAAATAAATAAAAAAAAGCAAGTGTGAATTGTGAATAGTTGGTCATCATAATAGTTCTGAATTTAATTTGTCGTAAAATGTGACATTTGAAAAAAAAAAAAAATAGCGCTTAATTTTAAATAACGTTTTATGAAAAATGTTAATACCTGCTTGATATTTGCACTGGTAAATAAAAAAAAAATCTTGCCACTTTTTGCATATTTGACACTTTTCTAAAAGACATCCTTCATTTTGTTATAAAGATAGACAAAGATAATATTAATTAAGCTGGTCAGAGTTCTATGCAGATTTGAATTTCTTTCTTTCTCCCATACACAGATGAGGATTGTTATTTTCAATATAGAACGAACTTCGACCGAGAAAAATTATTTTGTTATTCATTTAAAGTCAAATATTAAATGTATGGGATGAAGGTACATGTAACTTTCACAGCTTCAGAATGTTAACTCTCTTAATATTTTATCAATGCCAAATCTCTCAGATATAATTTATTTTACTATCTGTCTGAAAGGGTTCCTTGATATCTGTTGTTCTCTTTAATTGCCATAATGTAAAGATATCGGCATTAAAACATTTTGTGTACAACATGTCTCAAACTCTTCGAATGATTAATTTCAACAAGTTTTCATGCTGTTATTTTCTCTTTTTAAATGTCCTTACAAGAGAGTACAGAATGCAATATGACAAAACCTAAAGGAATTTCTGACATGTATAAGAAATAGATGTATTTGGTCAAAAACATAGAATTATATTAACATATAAAATGACCAACTTTATGGTATATACATGATATTGGCCAGTATTTAGAATATCGAACAACACCGTTGAGATATTGTACAATATATTGTTACGAATCTGTGATGCGGCTTCCCAGCATAGCTGGTTCCATAGGAGGTCCCGGAGCTTGGCGACGAATTTGGCGACTTTGGCACCAAAATAGATTATACCCGAAACATCAAGAATTTTCCCGATCCGTCCAGTAAGAACGGAGATATGCCTCGAACGTTCCTGATTGGTTGAGAGGATTCTAGCCCCGCCTCCTGAGACCTATAAAAGGAAGCACCCGCAGCTGCTGGGCAGTGGTGAATTGAGTCGTGGACCAGTGGAGTCGAAGAGTAGTCGGAAGCGATGTAAAGAACTGGCCTTCCAGAGATAAGCGGAGCAGCGAAGGAGTGAATCTAGTGCTGAAATAAGCTGTGTGCTACTGTCTGTAGTAGAGTTTTGTATGCTGCACGTCTCGGCTGAGGACAACACAGAAGATATTCGTCTTCTGTGCTGTATATAGTTATCGTCTTTGTGCTGTCCTGAGTGTCTTCGTGTAAATAAAAGTCGTTGTTTTACTTTCTACTGCCGCCTGGTGATTGAGCGTTCTTCACACCATGTAACCCCCACTATCCAAACGAACCCCGGAAATTTCGTAACAATATTGTGTTAATAGGGCGGGAGTATAGTGCAAGTTAACGTATATATAATTTTTTTTTATTTAGTATTTAATTCATACTTCAATGATTTATAGATTTTAAAGTTGAGAAAACGAAAATTTCCATTTTACTCAATTTTATTATTTTTTATTTAATTTTTCATATTTATTAATAATTTTTTTCAGTGTTTCTAAACGAAATAAATACTTTTCAAAATATTTCTTCTTTTTGTGATACTGCAAACATTATTTCGACAACCTGAATTTACATGGAAAATGGAAAGAGTTCTTACCTTTTTAAATCACTTTAAAATTTCAGTTTGAACTTTCGTTTTTTAATGCATATATATATATATATATATATATATATATATATATATATATATATATACTTTTATTTTTTGTACAATTATAATTTATATATCTTCAAGTGTATCTATAAATGAAATAACTTCAAGCCTATTATTTGACGGGAAATATGAGCTGAAAAATGATAAATACAAATTACACGAATAATGGAATATGATGTTTTGATTTTTAAGCAGAGAATACTGAACCAAAGGCCACTTAATAAACTCAAAATTCTGAAATTCAAAAATTCTTCTTTATAAAATATCAACTATTAGAAAGGTTAATAAAGGAGTAAATATGCATAATTGAATTCTTTGTCATATAACCCTAAAAATAAAAAGTTGCAAAAATGTTCAATATTATAATGAAATGCTGATATACTTTGATTTACAGTGAAAAATATCTATATATATAATAATATATATTAGCTAGTACCCGGCGCGTTGTTGCCGAAGAAGAAATAATTTTGGAAATATCGTTTGAAGTTTGAAATACCTGTTTTGTTAAATTAGGACTGATAGAATGATTTTTATTTTCTTATCGGCAATGAATTCATTCATTGAAACTTAATGATATATAAAAGAGAAGTACAAATAATATTTATTCTATTTTTTTTCTTCATTATTCAAATGCTTTAGGGTAGAAAATATTTTTTTTTTTGTTTTTGTTTTTCCGTCTTCAGGAAAAATAAATTTCTTGGCTGTCCGACTCGTGTGCATCCAGCATAAAACTGTTCATGTGAAAATCGCGGATTTTCTAGGTACAATCCGCTCAGTTGAAGTAATTGACCTTGCGGCTTGTTGTTGGTCATCGAGAATGCATGTCGAATGGGGAAATGAAGTCATTTGAAATCAAATGCATTTCGGTGAGAATAATGGGAATGCGTGGAATGAGCACATCTTCTCCAATCGACTTTTCGTAAGAATAGTGGCCTAGCTTCTTGTCACATAGTGCTCTTTTGATTCTGATTAGCGTGATCAGGTAGCATATAAATGTTGTTTTTCGATTCTAATGCATGTTTGATCTTGTGATTCTGAAGCACGTAAATTTACAATCCATAAACGATCTGCTTCATTGCTTGCTTTTCTTTCCTCGTTTGTTTGAGAAGTTCGATTAGCTTATTTCTACGTGCTGCATTCGTAGACGAACGAACATAATTTTTTGTCTAAGCAATTAACACGATATACGCTGGTCTAATCGAAATATCGTTTGTCGATTCACTGAATAAATAGAAAAATTACTGTTTGCACTGCAGAATTTCCATTATACATAACTTGATCGGCATTGATAATAATAATTGAAGGGGTTTGCTGAAAGGAGGAGGCAGCTCCAATTATTCAAGTTTGCAGAAAATCGTAAAAAAACATTTGAAAATTCCAAATTCCAGATTGTGTGAATATTTTCCTTTTCATCAACCTTCTTCTTTCACTCAAAAATATATTTTCCAGATGACGTGATACATTTTGGAATATTGGTGCTACCTCTTTCTTGCAACCAAATAGATAGCCTGTCTAACTCTATTCACAATAAAAATTCAGCTTAATATAATATTTTATTTAAAGTAAACTAACAAAATATATATACAACTTGGCTTTAAAAACTAAAAATTGTATTCCTATTAATCATCACATTCTCTAACATCGGGCTCATCTGCTGCATCGTCGAGTTGTAGGCCTTTGTAGAACTTCATTTTTGTGGCATGTATTTGAGAGCTAATCCCATTTCAATTTTATATTATATTATATCTATATATTTGGGGAGAGAGTAGGATTAGGATGGCTGTATTTTGTTTAACATTAATGGAATTGTGTTTAGGATGTTGAATACTTTTACTGTCTTGTTATAGAGTAGTCCAACACTCTATCTACATAATGTTTTCTGTATTAATTTGGGATTTTTCATAAGTAAAATCTCTATATTTTGTCATAAAAAAAACTTTTGTTAACGTTAGAAATGATGTAAGTAGCTTTGAGGATGAAACTTTTTAATAGGTCAACGAAGTTGAAAATCAATCTTCAGGTAACTTTAGTAACAAAAAACTTTTTACTTGTCTTCTCTATGATACCAGTACATTCACACGGTAGAAAAACTATATTTTCCTTGTACGATTTTCAGTTTCCGATGGCAGTAGCCTAGGAGCTACCTCTATATTGCAATAAATTAATAAGACAAACAGCTCCATTGCTTGAGTAACGCGAAAACCAACGATTGGAGCTAAATCTCGGCCACCAAACTTACAGGTTTTTATTTTACCACATGATAGTACATGTAACTCCAAATTCCCATAAAGAGCTACATCCTTTTTGCAGCAAAGTCTTCAATTCTATTTTGCATGCGTGAGATAAACTCTGATTAATATATGCGGTTTTCCGCAGATAAAATATTATGTTCGCTGAATGGCAACATCCTATGTAAATGACTATTCATTAATGAGAAGAAACAAATTAGCGCTTGCACTCAATATTTTCAATTTCATTTCACTCACATTGATTGGCATCAATCATAGTATTTTTATTTTGTTTCATATATGTGCGATTAACACCGAATGACATGTGCCGTTGCCGTTTAATGTTTGTCAATTGTCAATTCTAAAATATAACCTTCTCGCAAGTGTAACTTAACTGCTGTAACACAAGAACCCAATTGCATAATCAACGCATAATAAATTGAAGTGCAGTTGGCGATAACTTTTAGCAAACTTTAGAGATAATTATATTTTGTAGAAAGGAAGCATGTACACAATATATAATAGATCAGATATTTAATAGAAATCTGATGAACTTGGTCCGGCCTTTCTGTGATGAATATATATTTAAATTAACTAGAATCTTAAACTTCGGTTTCGAAACAGAGTTAAACGATAAACTGGACATAGATTCTGTTGACAACTAATGTTGACGGATAATTGAGATTCGCTGGGTGTGCCATTTCCTTTAGTCTGGTATTACATAATCAATGGTGAATTTATTAAATACGCGTAGAAACTGTTATTTAAATGAGATAAACAATGTTTATCGACTCACAATTCACAGAGAGGAACTAAGATATGAAAATTTAAATGAATTTTTTTAAAGGAACAGTTGAATTACAACACTGTGTTTTATAATTAATGTCAAGTTAGATAATATATACAACGTTTCCTTTTGCAGTCGTCACAAATAATTAACCAACTGGAAGAAGGAAAGTAGAAATTCTTATTTAAAATTTTGATTATAAAATAAAAATACGAAAATAAACATAAAAATACTTATTATTTTGTTATTCGTAACCAATTATTCTTTTCAAGGGCATATCTTTGAATTGGGGCTTAATATTTCAAACTCGAATTTACTTCAGTGAATTCCTCTGAATATCTATCTAGCTGTGGGTTAAAAGGCGTGTTGGGGAATGGAGGGTTTCAGGTTCCATACTCAAATCCACCGAAGAATCATCTTGTAAGCGGATTTGGTGCACATTAAATCTATCGCGGTCAAGTGCCTTCCCATTGGTGTGGTGCGAAAGGTTGGAGAGGGGAATGCCAGCTCAGGTGTTGTCTTCGTCATCTAATCTTAGTTCAAAATTACGATGTCCATCTCAAAATAGCCCTAGTATTATTATAAAAGAACTTTAATATATAATTAAACTTAACTTAATGTGGGATGCACTTAATCTCGTGTAAAGGAATTTATAACGGAACCTTATGCACTTTCAAGATGTTTTCTTTTAATAATGTGTTACATTTTCCTTTTCACAACATATATAGCATTAGTTGGTAGTATAGAAATTGATACTAATTTTTTTTTTGGCATCCTGTGTTTAATTTAATGATCATCTTGACAACTATTCAGGAGAGAGATGGAACCCTTATAACTGACACCGGGCACAACTCAATACTTCGAACAGGATGTATGTGCCGTCATAGGAGTAGTGTTTGCCCAGTACCAAAATTATGCTAGACATATAAGTGAAGGATAATCTGTTAATTTGTCAAGGAATTTTTTTTATCTACGATTAAAAGTGCCTTCGCAATGTTAACATAGACAATTGAAAGGCTTACAAGATAAGTGACTTCGTCACATTTTTTTATCAATTTGAAAGTAACTGGATAAGAAAAGGTACAGTATTTTTATAATTGAAATTGGAATGAATTACATTAATAATAATAAAAGTGTAAGTTCTAACTATTTTGGAATTAGATGTTTGTCCGTTAAAGTATATCTATGCTCAATATGTAGCAGAATCAATTCATCTTTAAATATCCTAAATATATTATTGTAAGATTCAGTGACTTCACAATTCCAATACTTCTAGATAGATAATCTCAAAAAAATGTGTGTCGCATGTCTAAAACAATGGAATCGAAGACATAACTTTAAATTAAGACTGATTTCACTCTCTTCAATAACTTTAGATTTCAAATATCTCCATGTATCAATGGAATTAAACCTTTTAAGCGCAAATCTAGAAAGGCACTGAATGAAACAGTTCAAAGGAAATGAGGCTTTTAAAAGTTAATTTTGGTTACTTAAAGAGAGAGATTCAATTTGGAAAGTGGATTTCAAAGGAAACGCCGCTTTCAAACATTTTCAAATCTTTAGTCAATAACGTATTTAAACAGAAAGTAAGAAGAACGCTAATTGCGAAATCATTTGATTCTTTCACTAAGTTGCTTTTTGGTAACAAAATACATACCGTCAAATACATTAATGCTTAAGTTTTGAAGCTTTTAAGGAAAAATCCTATTTATTTTGTTTACATCGTTAAGATTATCATATTTAATTTAAAAACGACTCATTCATCTATTTTTTTACTGAGGAATATTAACTATCCTGAACTCGATAGATATTCAAAACTGGTAGAAAAGTTCAGCTGCAATATTCCCAAGATTTCGAATAAGTCTTATCGAAAGGACGATGGAAAGAACATCTATGCTCTTTATTGACATAAATATCCAGTGATCGTTGCCATTTGGCATCTGTGGAGAGATTATGTAAAATAATACTTTCTAATATATATTATCTTCCTGCCTTGACACATTAAGATTGTCTTTAAATATTATTATTAAAATCATGAATCATAGAAAATAATTATTTTTACTTAAAAACGACCATTCTCATAATTGTTATATTTGCATTTTTTTCCAAAAAATTATTGTAAAATTGATTATGAAACAAACAAGATGTAATTAATCTGTATAAATCTATAAAATAGGTAGATATTCAATGTGAAGTGATAAAGCTACTTCTGTAGATCATTTCATAAAATAATGTGAATTATCATTAGCTAGAAAAATAGAAATTCATAATATTTTTATATGAATGATTTAATAGATTTTTCTTTTATTTCACATAGGAAAATAATTTGTCACGATTTAAAAACTTTCTGTAATGCTGACAAAGCGGTATACTATTTTTTCCATTCATTTATTATTTTTGGAAACTGGCTAGGGCTGGTGAATTTTCATAGAAGACCTATTTAGGGATGTCTTTTTTTTCCGGTGGAGTTTCTTTTTTTCAATTGTTGACCTTTTATAGAAGGTGGAGGGCGAAAACATTTTCCTCTTGTGATTGACAGTGGATATATTGATGCTAACATTTTTTAAATCATATGACGACGAATGGAGAGAATTTTCGAAAATAAAAAGGAGAGGTATTTTAGTGAATTTTAGTGCTTTTATTTATGGGGATTCTTACAATCCTGTCACGTTCAGCAGGTCATATGAAAGGACTAGGGTGGTTGAGATGAAAACCCCCTAGATATCTTCATTATAAGATGAACTTTCATGACATTTATCGTTGGATCTCATCTAGAGAAAGGAAAGGATGGGATGCATTAATACTGTCTGACGAAACAATTTTTTATAATTCGATGAGTGCCTGTCTAATGATAGTTGTCAGAAAAAGTAGTGTATTTTTAGTTTGTCTGATTTCTTTTGTTAGAGGCGACACTACGAAACGACTGCAATCCGTTGGTTGTTTACCAACACTTATGTTTTTTAATGTCATGCTATGTTTGTTTTTTTAATGTTTTAATGTCTATGTCAAGCAAAATCGCATTAATTGATATATTTATAAACCATTATAAATCGACCATTTATAAACAAGTCGATCTTTGCGTAATTTTTAATGTACATTTGACTGAAATTGACATTCGAAGTTCCATTGAAATTTACATTTGAATCCATGCTTCCTGATATTAAAATTCTGACAAAACATATCATAATGTAGAGTTTGTTTCTTCTATTTCTGTCTGATAATAATTCGACTATTCTAATGCGTTGAAAAAAATTGTCATAAGGGGTTGCATGTATACAAAAGATTACGTTTTTATGATACTCGCGAATACTTAAACTTTTTAAAGTACAGTGATTTATTTTGGATTAATTATTCCAAATGTAAAAATTGTTATTGCATTCATACGGAAGTTATCCTGTCCAATTCAAGAAATCTGAGACGCTGGACACTGGAAAACGAAACTTTATTTATTAATATAGCCGAATATAGCAATATTAATAAATAAAGGCAAATGAAAGATGATGAGAAAGAACTCTTTTAGACAATAACTACATAAGCCGTCAGCAAATTACTGAAAAGGAAACAGCAATAGCGCTCAAAAAGAACTAAAAGAGAGCTCTTTCTGTGGGAAGTGCTCCATATAAAAAATTTCTACTGGTAGGAGTTTTTCTGCTTACGTAGTTTCTCTATAAGTTGTGGATTCTCCCATAGATTTCTCTAATAGGATATGAGATCTTGGTTCTTAATTCAAATATACCTATGGTTCACGCATTTCATCGGATTTTTGAACTTAACCCCAAATTAGTCAAATACCTTGAAGTACTCTAAAAGTAATAAAACAGTTTGTCGAGCTTGCTCCAAAGAGAGAATCTGTTCCTCGGGGTAGCACGCCACCTTTTATAAGCATACAACAGTGAATGGAATTTTCTGGATGCATACCTTGATCTCGGCTCCTAATATAGATGGAGCGAAATCTGATGACCAGATCAAGGATTGATATGGCATATATTCAATAAATAATTGTAAATCATTCTATCTAGAGATAAGAACTGTAGGAAAGCAATATTAAAGATTCATAGGTCGTTGTTACTCATAATAAAACGTAATCTTAACAAAGGAAAGTAAACGTTTCCTTAGATTCTCTCTCTCTCTCTCTCTCTCTCTCTCTCTCTCTCTCTCTCTCTCTCTCTCTCTCTCCTCTCTCTCTCTCTCTCTCTCTCAATTATCAGTCTTTTAGTCGCGAATGGAAAGATATTCCTTAATTTATTTATCAGAGGAGCTCATCAAATAACAAATCACTTTTAGAATTAATCTCAAAATTTAAACCTGTTAGTTAGCAGAAAATTAGGATACATATGTCGTTTGATGCATAATCCAGTCTCACCAAACGAGGATGAATCCGAAATTACTCAAGAATTAATATTTGAAAAGACTTTATAAGTACATGCAAATTCAAATTTAAAAGCTCTTTAGTGGTTCAATGTTAATACTAATAAATTTAGCCGATTATAATTATTTACGTTTTGAGTTACGGATTGTTATCAACTGATGGATTCGTCTTCAAATTCATATATATTCTTAAAAGCGGAAAATATAAAGTTAAGCTTCATATAGCAGAGATCGTAATATGGAGTTCTAGTAGGTTAAGAGGGAAACATGCAATAAGTAATATCATCTGAATAACTCTTAAAGGTTGTGAGTAGTAACAAGTACAATGAATTCTTGTTAGTTGTAAGAGAGAGGCATTAGGTTAGCCTATTGATCGACGATTATCCAGCCTTTGAATCTCTCCAAAATTATGTTGTTTGAAGGTAAAGAACGACTTTCTACATTCCAGTTGTAATTAGCAAATTTCGTTAGGACGACGTTCCAGCTGATTGTAAGATTAAAATTGCACAATATTCTGCTGTTATTCATTACATTTCTTATTCACTAAAAGAAATTTAAAGTATAATAATATGTAATTAATGATATTTCATTAAAAAAATATTGATACTTTCTACAAATAGCATTTTCTATGCAATAGCAGATATCTTGCTAGCATTCTATATTTCTAGTAATCATACTAGTATTGTGCAAAAAATGAACATTAAATACGTATTTATTCGTTCAAATACATTAAAAGAAGAAGAATGTGCGAATATAAAGAATGGATAATAAAAGCAACTTGTAGAATACTTATACTTTCTTTCTTTCACGGTCTCGAATAATTGATTGCAATATTTGCATAGTTTGAGAATATTTTTTTATATACATAAAGCTAGAGAAATTGCAACTCAAATTTATAAAATAATAAACATATATTAACTCCAAATACTACTCAAAAAAATTATATTCTTCACTTATTTCAATTACATTTTCATAAATGTCCTTTTCACTATGAAATTACTCGGGGACATATTTCATACTGAGCAATCTCACTTTATCTTTCTGTGAATTTAACTTTCCTGCATTTATACTGATATTTCTTGCCATTTAAGCACTATATATAATGAATGTTTCATTCTTGAAAAACCATTTTATGCTATTTTTAATTAATCTCTTAAAATAGATATGGAATGAGGGCTAAAAGTATCATGTGTTGTTTTGAGCACAAACAAATAGATGCAATGTTTAGATAAACATTATAATATAAAATCTAATTTTCAACTTAATTTTAAATGAATAATTTTAGGAATAAAAACAGAATTGTTGTAGAAAATTCATAAATTATTTATAATGTTTTTGTACTTACAGAAGTTGATACAAGAGATATTTAAATTAAAATTTAAAAGTGACATTTATATTTAAATAGATAGAAAATTAATAGATTAGATATATAGAAATATTTAAATATTATTTAAAGAAATAATGCAAGGGATATATTTTAAAATCAGCTTGCTTAATTAAATCCTTAATAAAAACCAAAATATTATTGGAAACCGTAAATTATAAAACATAAATAATTCATCAAAAAATGTATTCGTTTCAAAACTGAAAATTTTCATTTTTGAAACTTTTTGAAATTTATGAATGTTTTGTTGTTTTTAATATTTATTGATATCTAAATAAGTTAACTCCTTTACTCCTTTAATTTTCAATCAATTTTTCATAAAAACTTCAATAAACTTTTGTTTTAGAATAATTTCTGAATTTGTTCTGAAACACGAACACGATTGGTGGTTCACGTTTATGATTTCTCTTTATCTGCCGTTTATTGGAATGATTAAATAATGCATGATGCAAGAAAGTAATAACCTTTATAAGTGTATCGTTCAAATATTTATAAATTTTATTTAACCCTTAACTGGAAAGGTGAAATTTTAGGACTTAACTGGGGAGGTGCGGTCTACGAGACCGCATTTCATTTAGACTCAAATTAAATTTTCTAATGAATGTATTAGTATGAAAAACTGCCAATATATTTTGCAGATATTTTTTTTGATATATAGATATGTTTTGGAAATTTTTCAAAATATATTGTCATTGAAAAAATTAAATGCGTAGGAACATATTTTCTTCTCAAATTACATGGAACAAAAAATGATATTCTTGAAAAAGTATATTACTTTTTACTTTTTAAATCATATTTATTTTTACAGTATATGAAGGTATGTAGAAGACAATATAATGTAAAATTCAACAATTATATGAAAAATAAAAAAATGGCAATGGGTAAATTTGACCCTTTTTTAATCGGCTTGTGTGACTTTCATAGCACGGGTTTCTAGGGTATTTTAAAAATATAGGGTAAGAACCAGCATAAAAATCAACCTATAAATTCTGTATATATATCTCTTGGTGTATTAATATATTTTATAAAGTTTTCAAAATGCATTATTACTAGAAAAATTGATTACTTTTGAACATACATATCAAAATCAGTTCAATGCGAACTTTCATCGAAAAACTCTTCTGTACAATTATCCTTATCACTAAAATCACTTTCTGCTTCATTTAAAACTATCTGGAGCACTGCTTCATAATAGTATCAGTAAACTGGATGATATTTCGGGCTCCAAGTTTTAGCGACATCTGCTAAGCCTTGTTTTTCATTGGGACACTAACAGGGAGAGGCGGTCTTAGAGACCGCGCTCGAAGAAATAACTGAATTATTTTAAAAAGCATCTGCTGAAATCTGTTGAAAAAGTGCACGTGTATTGAAGGTCACAAAACAGGAAGTTACAGGGCCAATCCATTCAATTGAGCTAAAAATAGAATAGGGGTGATAGAAAATCCATCACTAGCGGTCTCACAGACCGCACGTCCCCAGTTAAGGGTTAAAATCAAAATTTTAAATTTCTTTTCTAAGCAAAATGAGAAAAAAATTTAAAATATGCCTGTAAAATTAAAATAAGAAATACTACTTATTAATATTTCTGACTGCAATAGAAACTAGAAATTTTGGAAACATAAAACTGGAAATCTTAACATTTCATGTTATATTTTCTGAAGCATGTTAAAAACGATTTTATGACTTTGTTAACAAAACTTTAGAATGTCTCTTTTTATTCTCGAAATTAGTAGATAACTCTAAGTCATTTCTTTTCTTAAAAAATTAAATTTTAAAGAAATAATCAATATGTAATAATTTTATTTAACTATCAAAGGCATGCTACATACAAAAATATATAGAGGTAAAATTAACGATATTTAAACAAGAAGAATATCCTCATAAAAATATATGAATAAAACGCAATCATTTTCTGAATTTATCTTGATTTAAAATTAAGTTTCTAAAAATATATAAATTTATCAATATTTTAGGAAGAAATTTAAAGATACCAAATCAGTTAATCTTTATTTATATTGAAACATATTTTACTATTGCATTTTTTTTATAGAAATCCATTGTGTTAAAGAAAATTTTCTGTCTCGAGAAAGGTATTCTAGAAAGAGATATTTATTATGTGTTTGATTTTTTAAAAAAAATGAAAAAAACTTCTATAATTGGAAATTACTAATTTATTTTTGTATTAATAATTAAAGAAGTTACAAATCCCTTCATAAATAAATTAATCTTTTGAAACTATTTTTGCTGACAATTTCTTGAAATGCTTAAACCAATAAAATGATTACCTCTCTGTTAAAAACAGCAAGTAAAAGATTAATGAAATGAATGCAATCGTTTGAAATTTCATATAATTAACTCGTAAACAGAATTTTAATTACATATGATTAAATAGTTCGACAATTATGCTGACTTTTTGCAAACGATGTTTCTTTTTTTCTTTTATAGGTTTTTTTAAAAGCTTATTTCTGCTCGAATTAATTTAATCTCGTTAATCATACTGTTACATTTTACGAAGCAGTCATCTGAAACTTCTTAATCAGAAATATTACTTTTAATCAGATATAAAAACAAGCGTGTACATTTTTTTGACATAAAAAAACCAAGGAAAAAATTATTTAACGGCAAATCAAAAATAAAAATTGAAGCATGTAGTTTCTTGAATGCATCGAGTGAAATAATTAACTAAATTAGTTTTTGAACTCAAATGAATAAACTTTAGGTAGAGCGAAACGTTTTATCATAATTATTGGAATATATTCCACACTTCAATACAGCTTACGAAATTATCAGTATCGGATAATAATGATTGGAATGTTTTTTTAAATTATACCTGTAATCAAACATTAATTTCATTAAAATTCAAACAACAAATCCTAAATGTAAGAAAATCAGGAATGAATCCATAAAAGTAATAGAAAAAAAAGAAAGTAAACGAATATAAAAATTAAAAAGAAATTCTTATTCTTAATATGATAATCATTCAATGACAGGTGAAAAGTATTTATTTAAATGTGAATTTAAAATTATTTCAATCATTCTAAATTTATCTTAGGATAATTTTATTTTCTACATTGCAAGAATAGTTCCAAATTCTAATCATCGGCATTTGCACAGATTTGGAAATGGCTATGCGCATCGATATCTAGACATCTTCATCAAATAGAATAGATGTGACAAGGAAACTTGCTGTCACATCAAGAATACTTAAGAATAATGTTCATTCGGAGCTTCCTTATATTATTAGAACTCTAAAAATTGTTTCGAAAGTTTAAACACTGACGTGTTTTGGTTTTTAAATTTTGAAATGTAATAGTAGAATTATAGCTATTCATGATATATGTTCAAAAATTCTTTAAATAAAAACGAAGTTGTTTTATGTTATAATGTTAATTTTTTTTTAGTAAATTTTAGATTTTTTTAAAATTATGCCAATTTAAAAGATGACTTCATGAACTCCGCATAATTAAGTTCTGTAAGGAATAACACTTCGTAACTGAAATGTCGTGAGCACATTTCAAAGGGAAAGGTTCTGAAGATTTGATTGTTGATAGCTGAAGATTTAATTTTTCATCTCGTATCATTGTCGGCAATATTTAAAAAAAACACCTAGGTATGTCCAACTGCTCCACCCATATCACAAAAGCCTGAATCTCCATGTTGATTTTAAAGTAACCTTATTTCCGTAAAAAAGTTTGGAATAAATTATTAGTGTTCCAAAAATGTCTTTCTCATCACGCTATGAATGGCCTTATCTGTCTCTGCTTGTGAAAAAATGCAGGCTTATCTATTAGCCGTCTATGTCATCGGTTTCAGTCTTACTAGATCTCTACTACTCCTAAGCCAGGATTGCACACCAAAAAAGTTTTGCCCATTTGGTGGGATTGGAAAGAGGTAATTTTCTACGATCTCCTTTCTCAGTAGATTTTATGGATGATTATGACTCAAAACAATGAATAACATCAATTTAAAAATAATTTAATTAAATTGAGATATTTTAGGTAAAATTTGATGAAATTTGAATAAAACGCTCTACGCTAAATTCAAATTCTTCAATTTAAATTATTTTTCTACTTACTGTACTTATAAAGACAATGAACTAAAAGCTAAGAAAAATATACAAATGAAAAAAATTCGTGAAATTTTATGGTAAAAATATTGTAAAAATCATAGGTACTACTGGCAATAAACTGCTTTCCTTTTTCTCTGTTTTATTATTATTTTTTTTTTTTGTTTCTTATAGCCATTTTATTTTTCTGGATAATTTTGTGGCAGGCAAAGACTGATTCTTTGCAGCAACAATGTGCTCGTTGTCTAAGCTACTGTGTTGTGTTAGCATGTAACGATCTGAAATAATACCCAATTCATTAAAATATTCTATTATTTCAGAAAAACCATCATTGCATAACAGTACAGCTATATTAGCCCCTAAACGCAAAGTTTTCAACTAAAAAATGTTTTGGGAATTATTGTTCATAATAGATTGTTCAAACATTCATTAGCATTTTGTGTTTTCCCATGAGGGCATTTTTTCAGAAGATATTTTCACATAATTTAATATAAGTAGGTTTCCTAACATTCATAATATTTTTTTTGGAGTCCTATACTTGAGTGTTTATTTTTTTGCCTTCTGAAAGTGCACTTAATATTTGCACCAAGAATACTTTCCTTTTGGGCATTGTCCATTCTTTGGTTTCTTATTACAGGAACAAACACGAGCAAATGCAATAAGTGTTGCACTATGCATAAAAAAAGTGTTGCACTGTAATAAATTACCAACATTGGATCATATTTCAATGGTATAATAGTTTTTTTTTTATTTTTTATGATATTGTCTGTAAGCTTTCCTTTACCCCCAAGACCTTTAATGAGATTTTTTTAAAGCTCTCAAGTGAGTACCTACTCGCTTTTGAACATGCCCTACACATTCACATTTCACAACAGAAGCTTTAGTGAATTTTATCAGTGAATATTAATGGTATTAAAAACTGACTTCCTGTTATTTCTGTGCTACTTCTGGTTTCGTTTTCGTTAATGTTGATTTAAAGAAACTTATATATTTTCTGCTATAATAAGCGTAGAAACAAAACAAGCATAGATTTGGAAACGTAAATAAATGGTCTTTCAGACGAAACAATAAAAAGAATTGTGATTTTTAGCCAAAAACTGACTTGGCAACCAAGGCCTTAAAAACTAACTTCTTAATGACATCATTTTCATTTCAGTATAATTTTTTCCTTAATTTTAGTAGTATTTTAAAATTTAATTTAATGCATAGTTTGTTTTGAAGTGTCGAAATGGAATTCGATTACCATAAAAACATTCAATCTCTTGCTTTCAACAATCATTAATTAAATAATAGGAATTTCATTTCCGGTTTTATTAAGCGTATACAGTAAACTCCCGAGTATCCAGGGCCGCGGTAGCCTGGTGATATGGTCTCGGTTTCGGAACCGGAGGGTTTCAAGTTCGTGACCCGATTCCATCGAAGAACCGTCGTGTAAGGGGGTCTGTTGCCCGCTAAATCCGTTATGACCAAACGTCCTCCCGCTGATGTGGTGTGGTGTAGAGAGGGGGTGCCAGCTCAGGTGTCGTCCTCGTCATCTGACCACAGTTCAAAATTACGAGGTCCATCCCAAAACAGCCCTAGTGTTGCTTTAAAACGGGACGTTAATATAGCTTAATCAAACCCGAGTATCCAGCCTAATGTGGCGAAAAGGTAACAGGATAGGCCAGAGTTCTATGAACTCATTTCTTTTCCCACCAATACCAAAAAACAAAGTTTTTATACAAAAACTCACTGTAATAATGCATATTTCTCACTTATTGAGTATTAAGCGCTCCATTTAAGTAGAATGTGAACGTGGCAAGTGAAATCATAGAAGCAGTTGCCAGTTTTTGTTATACCAGAGTCTAATGTCTGAATAGCGCGTCATTTCTCCTCCTAAGTCACTATAACTTTTTTTCATTGTGGGGCACTTAAAAAAACATTAAACTTACCCCAATAATAATTTACAAATAATGAACATACTATGCAATTATAATAAGGAACAGCGGCAACAAATGAGATCCATTTACATACTGACGAAACAATGAACAACGAGCAGAATGCTGTTCTTTTCCTGTCACAACTTGTATTTTGCACACGACACTCAAAAGGATCGTAGCAGACTCCCGCTGCCAATCCAACGCCTTGTCTTCTTCAGTTAATTATGACAAACGAAAACTAGGTCGGATTGTACGAAAACCGGATACTCACAAATAGGATACTCGTGTTTATTCGGTATTCTTTATTCCATATATTCTTTTGGATTAACAGCAAATTGATTCAAGGTTTTTCAGTCATATTAAATAAAAAGATAACATTTTTTAACACTTTCATCACGAGAGACGAGAAACTCGTCTTCTTGGAATATTCGCTATGCGCGAGGGATGAGATAACTCTTCTTCTGCTCAAGGTTTTTCTATATTATAAGATATATCCATATTATTATATTTCTATATTATTAATTTTAGCGCTGCGGTGAGCGGCGCAGAATCTTAGTGCAGAGGGTGGGACAAAGACGCGCAATTGCCGCAATGAAAGTGTTAAAAATGCATTCTTTATTTGTCATGTGACTATTTTAAACCAAATTTTGCACAGTAGCTTCTGAGGGTAAAGACCCCCGAGCACCCGAGGGCAGAAGTCTGACTTCTAGCTCAAATGAAGATAGCACACACACAATCACTTGCACAGCCCCTTTTTACCGGGGGGGGGGCTCATTCACTCACCTCACAGAGAGAACACAAGGAAGAGAACAACCATGTCCGAACCAGGGCTCGAGCCCGGAACGCCTAGATCACGAGGAAGAAGCGCTACTCCTAGGCCAGGACATCGGCCATTCTTTATTATTTAACAACCTATAAAGTCAGTAATCTAGGCAAACAAATTGATAGCCAAATACAAGTAATTACCAGAGATGTTCTGCAATGTTTAAAGTAATTTGAATTAATTTTACCAATCTATTTCATACATCTTTTGCTTTTAATATAAGGGTAATTTATGAAATAACTGTGTATAATAATTATTCAGATTGTAAGAAAGCGTGTGTGACTTCCTAGGTAGATTACCACATTACTTTGCATAGACGCAATAAAGACTATGACTACTCTATGCAACCTCCGATCTTAACACTTTTGTGCAGTCACGTCGTGAGTATAATAACACAGCTATCAACAATAAGCTAAAGAACAGGCGATGGTGACAGTTACGTCAAAAGTAGATATTACATTTTCCAGAGGTCTTACTTTCTTTCAATAAACTTTTTATTCATGGTTTCAGCTGGCAGTAAAAGTCCGCCAAGTATACAAAATGATCCCAATTCCTTTTTATTACCAGCTGGTTACTACCGCTCATTTTTTCTAAATACAAAACATTTTCTTTACACTTTATTTGCCGCCGTTCGCTTTTTATAAAATACGATGCGTTTTTGGAACGAATCGTAAAAAATGTATACCTTCAGAGTCGTTAATGTTTTCAGAGTTCGTGCTTTCTTTCTTAAGTCGTAAAAATAGGAATTTATTGAACCGAGGTGTTATATATAGCACGTATTTAAAAATGCCTTCTAATTTTTATCCTTAATAACAGTCTGTTAACCTTTAAATTGTTTTTCAAAGTTAATTAATCTTTTTGTCGTAGCTCCAAATAGTGTATCGACCGGTGTCTCTTTGAAAATTTACCAATGGAATGAGTCTTAAACGCTTATAAAGAATGGCTTAGGTTGAGTTTTATTTTCAGTGGTATTACCGGATTTTCTATATTTCCAAAAAAAAAAAATATCATTTTAAAAAGGTAGGAAGAGAGAGTCTTATTTTCCTTTCTGATTATGTTTAATATGCAAATATTTCTATAATTATGTTCAAATTTCATTTGAATTATCTAGTAACTCGCCAACACATACATAGTATGCCAGAAACTTATTTATGCCAATTTCATAATGTAAATTTCATTTCATTAATGTATATTTAAATCAAAAATGGGTTGGTAATTAAAACACTTAGTTATTTTTTAAATAAAATTTTATATACCATTTATATTGTCATTTTCTTTATTTATACTTATCAGTTTATATATTTATCAGTTTTATTATAGTTTCTTTATTTATAGTTATTACTTACAATTGATTTTAAATATAGTTATTTCTTTCTTTTCATTTAGCGTGATATTTTTATAATTTCAATACTATTTAAGGTTTATCTAATCATAGTCTCAGTTTAAATAAAAAAAAATGCGAATATTTATTTAATTTTTATTTCAATAATAATTACATTTTTCTGCATAACAGAGCATACAATGAAAAATTATATCATAGTGAAGATAAGCAAAATTTATAAAAGTTAATTATTAATTTTATAAAGTTTTTTGTTAAAAAATTAACATCATAGACTGATTGTTAAGCCAAACATTAATTTTAAGCAGAAACAAATTCCAAAAAAACTATTAAAAACATTCAATATGGAAAAATACACTGAATCTTCAAATCTCGATCATTAGAAATGCGAAAAATAGCCATTTGTTTAATAAATTAGACAAGCTACTATTTGTTCTGAAAACTCATTTAAATAAGTTACTGTTTCGCTATCTAAGTTATAATTTCAATTGGGCGTTAGACACCAATTTCTAATTTCCCCTGCAAAAGACTCATTAAAAGATGCAATACAAAGCACTATAAGCTCCAAGAAACATTTGATATATCTGTGCAAAATGTGTTTCGATGTCTTATTTTGCTAAGTATACCAAAGCTTAAATTTCACATTTTCTTCATATTATAGATATACCTGAAAACTTTGTAAATTTTGTTTTATCATCTGTAAGCCTATAACAATTTCCATAAACAGATGTTTTTATCTGATTAGTAGGAGAAAATTTGTTATGAGCGAATTGACTGTATACTGTGCAACAAGATTATTGAAAATTTTTCAAAATTTTAAACGGAGGATTTATGAAATGAATTATTTATTTGGGATTAGAATTGGAAAAAATTATATACCTTTAGATATTAAAATATTTTACTCGTTTTTACTATCATTTAAGATCTTTTCTATAAAACTTTTCTAGCAAAATTGTTTTTGTTGGAAAGGGTGAAAAAGTAATTCAAATAATGAATATAAAGGTGAAATAAATCAAATAATTGATGGCCATAAACGTAATTTAATGGCTTGAAACAATTGATAGTTTTATTTTGTTCTTTTAATAAAGTGGAACTGGTTTTAAAATGAGTAGCGATATTTTGTTATTAGCCATAGTTAGATATTTGCCTAAAATACCATCAAGATACAAAGGAAATTTTTTCACATTTAAAATTTTTCACATTTAAGAAATAAGGTAAAATATCCCCAAGCTTATTTGGGTAACAATCAAGAAATTTATCCCTTCAGCCGCTGAGTGAAGTAGTATTCCAGATTAACTTGAATTATTTAGTCTTTAGGAATTATTTTATCAATAATATCATCATTAAGATATTTATTGGAGTTTAAATGATTTCATGTTTGCATTACTAATTCGTGGATCAATGATCACGGATCCATTCAAGATTAATTAAAACTACAGTCTGAGAGTTACTGCGCAAAGAAGCAATATTACGTATACGTAACACTATTCAATTGGTCAAAATTTAAGAAATATATCAGGCAGGAAGTAGATTTCAGAACTGATGGTCCAATTCCACGTGTTTATCATCAAACATCACAGAAATATATAACCATAATTAGAATTTTGTAAGTATACTTATCTGCTCAAGTATACTTGAAATATAAGGCATGTTTAATTTACAGAGCAGTCGCTAGCTATCTAGAAAGAATTATACACGCTTATTATGGCGCTCTCTAAAAAAAAATAAAATCATGCTAACCCAGTTAGGTGGAATTTTTCAAAAAATTCAGATTCGAACTTCACTTTGTATGAATTATATATTTATTTGTTCTTTTTACGAATTTGTTTTTGGTTAGTATATTTTTGCATTTACACGTGTGGTGTTTTGTCTTATTTGATTACAGGTTTATATAGCCTTCCTTGTATTTAATATTTCCAAATTAGTTTATAATTTTTAGACATAAAAATGATATTTCATTAAATAGGACCAGCAGCCTTAATGAACATTTATATCTATTTTATTGTTATTATTCATAACCTACATGTGTATATATTTTTGCTTTACTTCCAATTAATACATAACACTTTTATTGTAAAATATTTAATTAAGTGTTTAAACTCAAAGATAATCCTCCTAGAGGATTTTTTTACTTACGTTTTAATTTTACTTCAACTTTCTACTGAGTGGAAAGTGAAGAGCCTCAACGCAACAACGAAAAAAAATGTATTTAAACTATAGATTGTTTATATAAACCAATGTATATAAATTATAAATTAATTATTGATTGTAAATCACTTAAATACAAATTAGCGTTCCTAACATTTTTTTTTATATATTTTTAGTATCTAAAACCTTTGCGATGAGTTTAATTATTTATAGAAGAATGTGTATAAAAAAAGCAAAACTTTTTCCTAATAATAAGGGACCATATTTTTTTTATATAGAAGAACACTGCATATTTAAAAGAAAGCGGCTACTCTAATTTAATGGATTAGATTTTTTGTCTTTTTTTAGAAAATAAAAAGTAATAATAAGTTCTTGTGCGAAAATTTGTTAAAGTAATAGCTTTCTTCGCAGAAAAAAAAATGAAAACATTTGCACACCTTCAAAAATAATTAATCTCGACTGTTTAAAAAATAATGAGATAGGGAATAAAAAATATTAGTTTGTTTTTGGAAGGCAAAATAAATGCTTATTAAACAGATCTTTTAATTTTTCATGGTAAGATCAAGAGTTTTTTAATATCGTTTGATAACTTTTTTATTATTTTTTTGGCCCAGTGCATTGTTTGACTTTTTATTTACACATGTAAACTATTGTACCTACTGTTTTGAAATTGCTTTTGTAATTCTTTTAATAGTTTCTATTTTAGTTCAACAATTTCGTGTTTGGTAGAGTGTGCGTTTCTAATATGAGATATAATTCTTAACAGATTAAAACTTAACAGAAAATGAAACATAGACGAATGTAGAGAAA
The DNA here is from genome assembly GCF_947563725.1 of Argiope bruennichi. Classification (NCBI taxonomy): domain Eukaryota; kingdom Metazoa; phylum Arthropoda; class Arachnida; order Araneae; family Araneidae; genus Argiope; species Argiope bruennichi. Next base: position 122,051,970 of record NC_079153.1, read on the forward strand.
ACATAATTTTATTTTCATGTTAAGTATAAAATAGCAGTTGCAATGTTTACCATAGCAAAATTTACTCATCAGTTATTCAAAATTGATATATCGAATTATATACTGATTAAAAGGAATCTTTGGATACCCCAAGATACTTTGATTTCAACAATTCGTAAAATTAGCTTTTAAGTGAATAAAATACGAGCTTTTTAATGTATTTTTATAAAAATGTTATAATTAGAGCAAATTATATCTGAAAATATAAATACGAACGAACTGACCGCATTATAAAAAAATGAAAAAGAGTAGAGAAGTGTTAAGAATCTTGAAGAGAAAAAAAAGTATTTCTTATTAAAAAATAAGTTATTTCACAGCAGTACGTTTTTCTTTACGATAATATGCTATAAAATATGAGTTTTGGATGTGCAATTTGTGTAAGTGTTTTGGAATTTCTATTTTCTTGTGTAACTGTAAAATACCTTATAAGCAAAAGATATTTTGCGATATTTCATTGATATTGTTCAACTTGCTGAATGCTGCACAATATTGTGAAAATACTTTTACAGTATTGTTAAGTATTTTTTACTGATAAGGAATATATGAGGGCATATGAATGATAGGGCTTATATATATAATATAATATAACATATACGCCCCTTATATATTAAATGGGACGCGGTAGAGGCCCTAAGCATGTGTTAGACACCTGCCTTGGAATTCCAGAATCATATGGTATCCCAATATTTCTTTTCTTTTTGTATGCAGTATATTCAAGATTATTCTAATTTCTGGATTTATTTTATGTTTTACTATATTTTTAAATCACTCTAAAAGTTTTGGCACATGAAATATGAAGTCATCAATACTTAAAATAACTGACAAAGAAATGTTTTGGTTTTTGAGTTCATTATAAAATGTGTGCCTTATAAACTGCTTTTATAAATTTAAAATTAAAATGAATAAAAAGAATTAGATTTTGAAAGTTTGCAGAGAAAAGAAATCCCTGAAAACTGCGTTGCCTTAGGACTTCTTTTGAGTTTAGCACTAAACATAAAAGTCTTTAAGGCTAAGAATTTCGGAGTTCTAAAACTTAGTATGATGAAAAGTACAAATCCTATTTTATAAGGTAAAGGAAATCTATAAGTCACACCAATCCCTCAAAAATGACATTAGTAAAGGAATTGGTATGCAAAAGAGGACTTTCCTTAGCAAGTAAATGTCAAGTAGAATTATAATAATATTAAATAATAGATTTTTCTTTTCTATCTACTACAAAATAGAGCCATTCTAAACAACAATACTTGCTCTTTGAACGTTCAATAAATCACATTTAATGAAAGAAAAAAGGAATTTTGGAGATATATTCAGGTGATCGTAATTTCTTAGAAAAGAAATAATTTTGTAATATATTCGGACATGGCATTCGTACAAGGAGATAGTAAATTATATTTTAATTATGAAACTTTCATCATTGACTTCAAAATGCTATGATTACGTTTAATTAAAAAAATAATGAAAAATTAAGTAATTAATTTGACTTATGCAAGTTATGCGTATAAATGAATGATGGAAAATATATTGTCATATCTATTAATATTTAATTACTTAATCTGCATAAGTTATTAAATATGTAATGAATTATATAGTATATCTGATTGAATCTATTCAAAGTAAATAATTATATATAAAAATCAATTTTATCTTCAGTGTGGAAAGATTTAAATTAGAAATAAACGTCTCAAAATTCAGTTACTGTTTGCATTGTTGTAAAAATAAATAAAAAAAAAAACTGTGAATAACATAAAATTTTTTCGAAGAATTTCTAATGGAATGAGAAATTGATTTCAATTTCTAATGGAATTAAACTGTTTCTGTATTATATATATTTTTTTCTAATTGCGAGCGATTGTTATTTACAAGAAAAATTACATCAAATGTTATGGAAATATTTTTCTATTTGAAGCAAAATTGAAAATTATATTTTTAGTTTTTAATGTTTAAATCGTATTCAGCCACAGTTAGTTCTTTTAAATAATAAAATTTAGTTTGTAATATATTTTATAAACATTAAAATAAAAATATTCATTATATTTATCATTAACATTTTGAATGAATTGGTTCCTCATAAACAAATTTTTTTCTCACCAAGTCATTGAAAAATATTAATTTAAATAAAATTAACGACACTCATTTATTTTCTGTTTAAATTATCTGAAGCAACTATGGGAGAAAAATGAAAAATTTAATATTTTTGCATTAATTCGGTCATTTAAATTGATAAACATATATATATATATAAGGCAAGAATACAATCTTCTTAGAAATTTCAAAAAGCAATATTTTAAGCTTCAAAGAATATTGTACGACGAAATAGAAAATTGAATTTTGCAAGAAAACGTGATTTGGTTGCCGAAAAGTGCTTTAAAACCCTTACTCCCACTCGAAAAGTAATTGATCTTTTCAAAATGTTTGCCATTCAGTAATTTTTTTCCTTTGAATATTTTATTCTACGAACTATAAATAACTTAAATGCGTAAATAAGCTTCAATTTCTGTTGAATATTGCTACGTAAACCTTGTGTACTCAGTAAACTTATTTCAATTTTTTAAATATGTTTTTACATTATTAAAACTAATGACACATTTCAAAAGTTTTATATTTCCGTTAAAAAATAAGATATTAAAGATGTATCATTTTCAGAAAAAGTAGAACAAAAATTTTATTTGCAATTTCAATCTTCATGAGAATTGCTAAGTTTTAATAGTTTTTTTTTCTGAATGTATTATAAATTGTAAGATTAATATCAGTTAAATATGTATATGTTTCCTAAACATTAAATTCAATGTTCAGAAAAATTTTATAATTTATTTGAAAATACATTTTTTTTATTATTTGACTGTATCTTAATACATAATATTAACTAAAGATTTTTAATGTTGATGATGTAGTAATGATGATGACACTCATCATTACTACACAGACATAATGTACCTGAGAAAGCTTATCCCGATTTTTTAAATATATTTTAATAGTAATTAATCTAATAAATTTCTAATAGTTTTATATTTCCGTAAAAGATAAAAGAAGAAAAAAATATCATTTTTCAATATATAGAATCAAAATTTAATTTCAGCTTGCCTGAGATTTGTCGGATTAATAAATCTTTCTGCCAGTAATAGAAAATGATTCTTTTGATGATGATATTAATGATAATGGTGAGTTATTCCTCAATGATGTTGATGCAAATGCTGGTGTTTAGACATTCATAAATTGTGAAGATGTTTAAATAGTTACTGGATTTCACCTCAGACTGGAGTGGACTAACTTATCCAAGATGATTGTTTTAAAAGCAAACAAGCAAATAAATTCTTCATATGAAAAGAAATTAGTAAAAAAAAAGAAAAATACAGACATCGTGAAACGGCTCTTAAATATTAATAAAAAAATACAATATAAATATTTCAGTAATTAAAGAATAAAGTTCTTGTTTTTGGCCATAGAGAAACAAAACGTATTTTGCATTAAAAACATTTTACAAATTATATTGGAGATACAATTTCAATCGACCAAAATAAATGTTTTTTTTCAACTTATTTCAAATAATAGGATGTTGTCAGAATATAAAGTATGAGAACCAATAAGACAAAAAAAACTTTTTTAGAGATATGATATCTCATAGCTCTGTTTATGGAATGATAGCACAGAACTATATATTTTTGTAGATGAGAAATACATTGTTATAATTTTAGTGATACAACTTTCTTTCATAACCGAAGTTTCCTAGGAAAAAAACACATACAAAAACTGATATTTCCAATAAATATCGTATTAGCAAATATTAATTTGCATAAGTCTTCTGTTAAAGTATGTCAATATAGTATCTCCATGCAAATAAGCTTTGTTCCTTTTTTATTACATAGCTAGTCTAATCTCGGAGCTAAATTAAACTTTTTAAAATCTGATTTTATTGCAAGACTATCTTTGTTAAATAAATATCTTTAGATGTCTTTATACATTTTTTGTAAAAAGTGTATTTGGTCGATCGAAGTTTAAGAAATATGACTATCTTGAAAACTATTTTGTTCTTTTATTTCAATGCAGCACGTATGTTAGTCCTATTTAAGAGTTTTCATAAATTTGAATATATTACTCGGCAAAGTCTTTTGTATAAACTCAAATAAATCCTTGATATATTTGGAATACTTATATTGGTACAATTATCATCAGATTCATGGCAATAACTTATAATATTATACAACCCGGCTTATAAATCTAATATAATGCCTACAATGATATAATGCAATATTCTGATGTTTTTTTTTTCATGTTTTTTATCTCTGTATTTATATAGCAATATTATTTTATAATGTATATTTTATTATGACATTGCAATCCAACAAAAAATTAGCAGTTTAATATTTTCCTGCTATTTCTGAACTCCAAAATTAAATTTTTAATACTATTCTGAATTATAAATTCCTGTTATTGGAGTCAAACCGATTTTATACTGAATTTAATCATACATTGGTATGCAAATGATAGTTTTCTGGTGGTTAAATGTTAAACTTCAACTATTTATTCAGGAATTTGTGATTAACATTTCGCCCTATTTTTACTGGATTGTCTTCTTTCAGTAACTAATCCTCTTAAAACTACATCAAAATTTTAGAGACAGCATTTTTGGTCGAAATTTTACTAATTATTTTTTCGAAACTTTCAACAGTTGTTTAACATTATCAGTAATTATGTGTAATATTTCACAAACCGTTAACAATTTTTAGTATTATATTATTTAGGTTACCCTTAAAATTTAGATCTACAAGTAAAAGGAAAATATAATATCAGACAAAATGTAATACAAATAACATATTTACAAATGTTTTTTAGATACTTTATGCAATATAAATAGTAGAGGATACGTTACTAACATTCTAAGATGTTGATCTTAATTAAAGGTAGGAAATCTGCTTAATGTTAATTTAGATGAAATCAGTTTTAATTTTTCTGTTTAACATTTACTCAATTACAAATCACTTAAATATTGCATAAAGTGTTTTATTATGTAAAATGCTTAGTTAAATTATCGTTCCACTGGTATATAAATTTATGATGTATTTAAAAAACAAGTAGTTATTAGCTATGAAGACTGTAAAATGCCGTGTTTTCAAAACAGTGTTTTCTCAAAATTGGTTTGTTTTTGCATTCATTTCTGAAGATATTTGAAACTTATTTTGGAGCGAGCTTAAATTAGATCTATGGGCAAAAGAGCAGGGATGGAATCCCATCTTTCAAAATTTTTAACTTGATATGTTATGATTGAAGAAAATATATTTAGCGCTTGGATCTTATGCGAGATGCCGTATGATCCAAATATATTCTAATTTCAATGGCAAAATTTTAACTTCTAACTAAGTTATCACAACTAAACACCAAATAGTTAGGAAGTCCTACAGTACTAAATCTTGTCTGCACAAGTATTTTACTGAAGCTGTTAGAAATAATAATTTGATAATTTTGAAATTTATTTATAGAATTCATTCTGATAAACAAACTAAAATTTTAATAGTTCTTGGATCCATTATATATAGTTGCGTTTACAGGCTAGTATTATATATATATATATTTTTTAGACATTATCTAATTTAGAACTCGAACAGAAACGGATTATATTACGCTCTGAGAAGAAATTACATTTGTTTTCCCAGAAGTTTGCTTAATGTCCACAATTTCAGTTCTAGAAAATTATGTAAGGATAGCAAAATAAGTACCCAATAAATCATTCAGTTTGCCCTAAGTTTTTACCCACGTCAACTAATTTATCGACATCCTTTGCGTTGCTTAGAAAGATCAGTCTATCTAACGATTACACGTTAGATAGACTGATCATCTAGATAATGTAAGTCTATGATCGATCGAACATATTTGAAATTCTTATGATACGCTTCTTAATTTTTTCGATTTGAAATATGCAAACAAAGATGTTAATGACATTTTGAAGTTCTGGTAATCCTAGTTTTGAATTTTGAATGTATTTAGCTAGGAAATAACTTCGTGGCGTTCTTTCATTTAACTTCATACAGTTTTCTGCACCAAAAAGTAGAGTAAATATAAGTATATATAACTCATGGAGGATGTCATATTGTTAGAATTTATAAACGAGCTCGAACTACAGTATCGCCACGTAGGATGATTTTGCAAAGTTTTAAAAAATGATTTGAGGGTTATAAAATTTGATTACTTGGTTATGTCTTTATAGTTGTTGAAGTATTCATTTCATATAAAGATAAATTGACTGTTATTTGGGTGTTTTTTGTAATGAGATGGAAGGTCTTTTGTGATGAATAATAGTAGCTTTTTGTAATGAAATGGAAGGTCAAGGAGAATTTAAAGCATGTTAGACAGCAAGGTGAATGGCATCAGTTATTATTAAAATTAAATATAATCTGAATTATAAAACCATTGGAAGTTTGATTTTAGAGAAGACTTGGGGCCACTTGGTCCATTTTATAATTGTAATTTTGTATTGGGAAACAACATTAAGTTGCATGTCTCCTTTAGGCCTTACTCAAGTGAATGTGACGATATTTTGAGTCACTTGACGAGTAAAGAATATATATGAAATTCATATTAACTGGGAAAAAATATTTGTAATTAGCTATAAAACTATGTTAAGTTTGGAATTGATTCAATAAAAGAATGGAAAGATGGGGGTTGGTTTAGTGGCTTAAAAACCATTCTCGATTACGATGCACCAAACTTATGATGGAAATAAAAAAAAATTGTTTTTCTAAACTTTTAGATAAAATCTTATCAATTGCAATAACTTGTCAGCTTTTGTGATATACTGCAAAAATATGTAAGAAAATTTTAAAATAGAATTATTTTTTATTAGATCAAATGGTAAAGTCCAATATTTTTTTAAGAAAGTAAAAAAATGTGAATGATTAACGTTGTGAAGAATGTCTTTTAAAATGATAAAATAAGGATTGAAAGCAACAGAGAAATTGGGATCAACAATATTATTCAAAATGTATTAAAAATACTCTTGCATAAATAATAATTCAGTAAATATATTGACATTTTTTGCCATGTTAGGAATCGATAAATATCTCGCATTTTAAATTTATGTATTCCTTTTTAGTATAGTATTTTAATAGTATTTATTTTTGCATTTTTATAACAGTATTTTTAATCATATTTTATGTATATGATTGTTTTATTCTTTACGCTTATTGTACGAAACGTTTATATTTTCAAATTCTTCTTATTTTGTATATAATATATTATGCTATTGTCGCATCTTGCATTATTACTCCCAATTTTACTTTCTCATATAGGAAGTGCATAGGAAGTATTGTAATTACCAAAAAAATTCAATATTTTGATGAATTTCTGTTTCAATCCTCCCCTGAAGGCCACGGTGGCCTGGTGGTAAGGTCTCGGCTTCGGAACCGGGGGGCTTCAGGTTCGTGACCCGATTCCACCGAAGTACCGTCGTGAAAGGGGGTCTATTGCACGTTAAATCCGTCATGAACAAACGTCCTCCCGCTGGTGTGGTGTGGAGAGGGTGCCAGCTCAGGTGTCGTCCTCGTCATCTGACCGCGGTTCAAAATGACGAGGTCCGTCCCAAAATAGCCCTAGTGTTGCTTTAAACGGGACGTTAATATAACTAAACCTAAACTAAACCAAGTTTCAATCCTCCCTGAGTTCGAAAAACGTATTTTTGTCTTTACATCTGTCTGTCAGTCAGTCAATATGTGAACTCGATACTCAAAACCTCTTTGAGTTTAAAGCTTAAGATTTGATTCATGGAATTACGACAAATTTGTAGATTTTTTTTGCAAAAATTTTGAAAAAATCCATTCTTAGGAAGGTTGTCTGACTGGCTTTTCGAATGCAAGTGAATTCGAAAATTGCAAACTCCACAATCATGGTACAAGAAATTTGGTACATAGATTTAGCATCTAAAATATAGTTATAAAATTTTGTACAAAATTAGCCAAAGATTTGACCGTTTGTTAGTGCATGCACGCAATACTTTGCATGCACACAAACTCAATAATTCACACACAGAGATTAACACAGTGAGAGATTTCAGTGATTAACACAGAGGCATAAATCACTGAAATCATTTCTATATTTCGGGACTATCGCTCGCCAGTATCATAAAAGACATTAACTGCTTTCATCTGAATACAATGTCAACTTAATGTGAAAAGAGTTTTATCAGAAAGTATGTGAGAGTTTCGGGGAAACCATTGCCCCTGGTTTACTCTCTAAAATTTGCTACTACTTCTAAGTTACAGAGTCTTTATATTTTCTATCATATTTATAAATATTTTATAAATTCTTAATTATCGCATGTAATTGTTTTTATATTCCATTATTACTGTGCGAGGTTATAAGGGAGGATGAATCTAAAATTCTCTGCTATATCTGCTTGGTTTGGTTTGTCTGTGCTAACTTTCGCCTACTTTTTGTAAACTACCAGCATATCCAATGTAGATTGCACAGGTTCCTCTACTTTAACCCTTTCTAGGGCCGTGGGAAGTATGCTTCCAACAAAATTTATCAATCTTTGTATGAAATTATGTAGGTTGGCATAAGTTCTGACAAATTTTTTAGTAAGTCAGAAAATTAGATGCTTCAGTTCTTTATCTCAGACAAAATGATGTGCCTTGATTTGTTACTTAATTATTAATTAACCAAATTAATTAATCAAATTAAATTTATCTAATAAGCTAAACGAATCCCTTTTCTTATTCTAATTTCAAGCCTAAAATATTTTAATATAATATGACTAGAAAAAAATGGCCCTTTAAAGGGTTAAAATTACATTCAATCAAAGTCATAGAATTCCGAAATTGGTGTCTTTTTGGTAGTAAAAGTTTAAGGCAAAAAAATTCATCAAACTCTACATAGCGAAAATTATCAATAAGTGGAATAATAGAGATTTGTATTACACTATTTTACAAGCATTTGAGTGTTGGATGAGATGATCGGCTCTTTTAGATACAATGTTTTCGAGCCAACTCTTCTTACAGACTTTCGAAATGTTTTTCGAAAGATATCAGATAATTTCAGATCATTTTTCTTTATTTTAATTTTTGTTTTATTCTCCAATTTGAATTGTTTAAAAGAGACAGGGATTTTTTTGTACCATATAATCGTATGTTCTAATATAAAATTTCAATGTATCATTATTTTTACTGAAATTGTGATTTGCTTGATATTTTGTGGGATCCTAAATCCATTAACTTAAAAGCATCCTCAGATATATCCAGGTGATGAACAAAGAGATTCCATTTTTCCAAAAGACATTTTCTGCGTCTTTATTTTTTTATTAATAAAAGGGAGAATCCAATAATATAAAAATGTCATAATCAGACCTATGTAAAATGAACACAACATGAATTAATAAAATAATTTTATTTTCATGTTTAAATCAACAGGTAGAACATAAATTTTTATTCAGATTTTTAGAAGCAGACAAAGCATACACATACGGTAATCTTAAACATTTGTAAAGATTAAAATGTATTAAATTATTTTCGGATAATTAATTTTATAAATAATTAGACTGCTTTGAATGTAATTTTCAAATAGATAGGCAGAAAAAGATAGACAGAACAGAAAATGAACACATCATTTGACAATCGAAATTCATTAAAAAGTTGTCCTGTTGAAATAAAAATAAAAATTCTTTTTGAAATAAATGCTAAAGTTATGAAGAAATCCTACCGCATCTTAACCACGTGCTTTTTTCTATAATAGAATAGGAATTTGCAAACAAACGGATTAATTAAAATGCTTCCTAACTAAATAATTATTCCCAGAGAAGATAATTCTTCTTTTTCTAAACCCTAGAATTTTAAACAATAAATAGGATCAATTAAACTCTTGTTTAATGCAACCTTCAAAAATCCCGTGTGGTAATCATAGATATTGATAAACTATTCTATAATTTGATAAAATGCATTAATTAGAAAAAATTGTGGGTTAAGGGATTTTAAGAGCTCTATCTTATGATAGACGAAATGGAATGTCCTATCATTTTTTATTCTTATAAGTACTTTTGAAAAAAATAACGGATCAGATTCTTGCATTTTCGTCAAAGAAAATAAAAATTTATAATATTTACTTTGGAGAATAAAAATATTTATGTATTTAATTTTTTTGAATACGATAAATAAAACGTTTTCTTCATACCTGGATATTCAACACTTTAAAAAAAATATTACACTTTTTTCACATTCTATGAATTTAACTTCTTTTAGATAATGTACATAATGCGAATTTTGTTTTTTTAGTGTAATGACATAATTTGTAAGGAATTCTTTTAAATAATACAGATTTAAAAGTTATACTTTTATTTCATCTTAAAACTTTGAGCGAGCAATTCTTGTGTATATATATATATATATATATATATATATAAATTTATTTCGTATGGCTCAGAAACGGCTCAAATTATTTGGATGAAATTTTATATTTATAGAAGGTTTTGTTTTAAATTTATATATATAAGTGCCTTTCCTGAATAAAAAACCTCAATTTTATAGAGAAAAAACATTTTTTGTAATTATCTATTAGAATAATTATATTCAAATCTTGCTTCGAAATATGGGTAATGCAGTATAGTGGTCAGAACAATATAAATGACGCCTGTGTTGCGGGTCTTCAGTTTGAGTCGCGCAATCGCTTACTTTATTTATATTTAATATTTTTGCTTTTTAAGTTTATCTATAAGTGCTCTTTCCTGAAAAAACGCGATTTTATGCAAACAAAAAAAATTATAACAAAGTATTAGAGCTTTCTTATATCTGTTGTCATGCTGACAATGTCGTATAGTGACATTTTGGACTCACCAAGGTGCAACTGCATGGTGCTCTGAGTGCAAGTTCAAAAATGTAAGTAATGATAAATAAACTGTAAATGAATGCTGTAATTTAAAAATACAAGTAATGATAGATCAACTGTAAATGAATGCTGTAATTCAAAAATACAAGTAATGATAGATAAACTGTAAATGAATGCTGTAATTCAAAAATACAAGTAATGATAGATAAACTGTAAATGAATGCTGTAATTCAAAAATACAAGTAATGATAGATAAACTGTAAATGAATGCTGTAATTCAAAAATACAAGTAATGATAGATAAACTGTAAATGAATGCTGTAATTCAAAAATACAAGTTATGATAGATAAACTGTAAAATGTACTATAATATAGCAGATTTGTTCAAATAACATGTTAAACTTAGTGCATTCACGATTTCTTTATTTAAATGGCTAATGCATATGTTTTAAATATAAAAAAATATTCATATGTAATCAATATGTGATTAATACCTAAATATTTTCTCAAAAAATTAGCAAAAAAAAAACCTGCAGACCGAAGCTCTGTCTTCCTAATATTTTCATAAATGAGCGAAGAAAATTTAAAAAAAATCATTTTGATATTTTAAGAAATGGTATATAATGTTTGTTTTAAAATATTATAGTTAACCAAACACTTTAAATATTTTTATTATATTTGTCAACATAAGGATAACAAACTGCCAAACTGCATTCGAAATCTTTTTATTCTTGCACTTAAGAGTTGAAATATTATCAGGAACCTCAAGTAGCAAGGTTGTTCAAGTCCCCCCTCCCGCCACCAAGAACTGTCTTTATCGATTTGTAGTAAACTTATTAGTTTTTTATCTTTCAGACATATCACCGTCTTTCAAAAAAAAATGCAATGGGACCTCCCACATCTATTTATCCCTGCACTACAGCCAAGTGGCTACATGAGGTCTTTTGTTTTTTTACACTTTGGTTAAAATTAACATAGGGTGCCCATTTTATAATGGCAAATTTCTACCCGCTCTGTGGGTGCACTGTAAAAATGGGAAATATCGATGCTTTATTCTATAAGGAGATACATATACACTGTTATGTATATGTATCTCCAAATATTTAGGAAACGAAGGAAAATATTTAGGAAACGAAGAAAAGCATAACAATTGCAGTAAATAGCAGATTACAAGCAGGAAATCCCTATTAATCAATCCAATATTACAAAGCCTTGAGGAAAGCTGAATTTCTCTCTCCTGACTATAGACTATTTATTATTAGTTTGAATTCAACTCAAGTAACTTTATACGAGTATCAAGTCTCTTTATACGACAGACTTTTATAAGTTTTGTTTTTATGGAGTTTTTGAAAGTGTTAAGTCGTTTTTAGTACTAATGTTGGAATTCGAGTCCTAATGGAACTATCAACAAGATTTTTTAATTTTTTGATTCCTCATTTTTGTTGCCAAAACCGCTAAATCTATCATCAAGTCGTCAAATATTTGCCATTGGCTGTTCAACAGTTATTACCATATTAGTAAAAGTATTTTCCTTACCAGAAAATTTATTCAGCAGAGAAAAAATATATTACAGATTTGAATCCTCATTATTTTTCAATATTCCACTCTTTTTTTCGCGAACATTCCTACGGTAGAATTTTTCATGATATTTTCAAATAACTTGCTGAATATTTATTGAAAGTTCCAAATTATTATGAAATACTGGAGGCGCCTCTTTAATACGTATAAGGGCTAGAATTAATCCCTTCTATTGGGAATGATTATTTTTGAGGCATGTTGAACCAAAACTGAAATGATTGACATAAATCACTTTTTAAGGGTTAATAGTCCTAAGAATATATTTCAAAATTTATCTAAATAGCCCTATTTGCAATTTAAATTATATACTTAAAATAAATTCATTCGAGTGTTTCTGTAAGAAATAAATCAATGCTAAAAATTCTGACTTATTTTGAGCATGAATTTAAAAAAAGTGGCACAGCTTTCACTTCCAAAATATTTGCAGATTTAAAGATGATTCCCTTAAAAAAATCCTTTATACCTAGAAGAATTCCTTTATTCCTTTGAAATTCGGAAATATTATTCTGATTCTGAGAGAAAAATCCTTTGAAATTCAGACTTTTTGACATTTAGAGCGCCCTCTAATTACCTCTTTTACAGGAAACAAATCTCTCGAATCAATTTTTGAACCCTCGGATGGCATTAAATTTCGAATGACTCCCCCGGTATTTCTGAAGTCAATGTAAATGTAATACCAAATGAAGATACTAAAACTTAATTAACGACTTAAATCCCGCTTTTTTTTAAATAAAACGATTTTAAAATCTTTCATTTCAAATTCTTTCCCCCATTCTTTTTAATCCTAACTTGTATCTTAAATTTTTATACTAATTTGCATCTTTACGATTTTATTATATTTATATATATATATATATATATTGCGTAAAATAAAACTGTGCTAAAAATTTTATCTTTCTACTTTTCCTAATTTTTCTATTTGATAAAATGGCTTTTTTTTAATCTAACTTATTTACAAGCTAAACATTATAATTCTTAATGTTCTAGTAAGACATCAACTGACAAAAATATTTGCTCGATTTCTATTCATAAACTTGGTATGCAGTTTAAAATAATTTCTTCTTAATAACGATATATGAGCAGAAAAAATATATTGATTACACAGTTTTATTTATCTAGTTCTTAAGTTTTCTTTTTCCTAAATGAATTATAAAGTGGAAAAAAGATTGTAATTGTGAAAGCTCGAAATTTTGAATGAATCTGCAGGTTTCAGACATCTTTGAGTCTTGAAAACACATTTTTGGCATTATAGTGGAACTCGTTTGAAAAGCATAATTCGCTCCCGATTCTTACTCGCAATGCGAAACTCTTGTTAAACGAAACAAAGCTTTCCACAGGAATCCATGTAAAATAAGACAATCCATTCCATCCAGAAAAAAACCCATAAATTTATAATAATGTAATTTATTGTTTTAAAACTCGTGCTGTTTCAATTCCTACTATTAGTTCACACTCTCCTTATATATCTTGTTTAAGTTTCCAATCGTTAATAAAATGCTTTTTACTCATCCACTCAAGTTCAAATACATTTTTTAAACTTGTAGTGGATGACACTTGATATTAATACTGTTTTTCAAATATTAATTCATTAATTATTAAATTTAACTAATTTTTAATACTTTAAATAGAGTTTTAGCAAATTGTAATGAAAATTGAAATCAACAGCCAGTAGCTCAATCGGTAAAATGCAAGGATTTCAGTATTCTTCACGTGGAGGTGAAGAATGCAAGTTCAATTCTTGCGAAAGCAGGAATTGACTTAAAATGTTTTTATATTACTTGTTAGACACTAAAGTTGTTGAAAGGCATTGTCTTATATATATATTTCAAAATTTGAAAAAAAAAATGAAATGCAGCATTCTCGTTGTAGTGTGCATTGCTGTTGCCTGATTAGAATGATGTTTTTCAATGTACGATGCAGTAATTTGCCATGCTATCAGCATCTTTTTCATTAAGAGGTTGTTGGTCTGTTGAAGTAATTATTTAGCTCTATTCTGACCAAATATCATCCTTAACTTTTTGATGTGACACAAATTGAAACTCCATAAACTCTTCTGAAAAGAGTTTTGACAATGTTCTTCCATGATTTCATTGATACGTTGCTGTCTATCTCTAGTCCCATAGTCTTTGTCAGCTACACAGTCTCATCGGTACATGTAATTGCTTAACCCGCGAGCACTCGCAGCCATTTTCGAACTCGAGAACTCGCTCCGGGTATCTCATACCCTAATTCATTTCTGCTATTTAAATATTAATTAATACTGTTTATAAGCAAACCATAAGTAGTTAAATATTACAAAACAATGCATTTAAGAATTTAAGTGAATTTAATAATAATTACATGTTTAGAGACAATTTTTACAAATTACATACTGATGCTCTACACAGAGACTCCTTTGACATTTTTGGCACATAGACCTTGATTTTCTGTCTTTATTACATGGACAAAATGCACATCGTTTATAGTTTCCTTTGAGCTTTTTTGCAGGCGGTTCACTATTAGTAAACCCCAGTTCCTTAGAAGTGCTTGGATTTGTTATTCCTTGAGGCTTACGGTTTCTGTGTTGTTCTGAAAGAGCGAGTCTTGAATTGATTTCTTGAATAAGGTGTATTACCTAGAAGCTTGCTAATTATATTCCTTGTAGTCTTCCTAACATTTTGCCAATATTTTGTCTTTTCCCATTTTGTTACTTTATCTTTACCTATATAACAATTTTTTGTTGACAGTGAACATTCATCTTCTATTTCTGTCTCAATTTCAGTAGAAGAATCGTGATCGCAGCAGTATTCTACATCCTCAGATGCAACACTATCGTCAGGTAGCGGTTCATCGTCACTAGAAACAGTTTCTATAAGGTGTCGTAACTATTCACTTTCTTCCTCGTAATTCATATAGCGCGTCATACTGCACTAAACTAAGAGACAGAAATGGAAACGTTTGACGAACACGAGGACTCGCACGGGTATGCCATGCCCGTAACCCCTCTTTCTCAAAATCTATTTTTAGAACAGAACTGGTTTTTCCCCTTCTCAAAGAATGTGGCCTTGGATGCAGCTACATGAAATTCTGGCCTAATCCGAAAAACAGGAAATAACAAAAACGCTGAATGAAAATGGATCGGGCATGTCATACCCGGTGCGAGTGCTCGCGGGTTAAAATCCTCGGTGTTGCATTTGAGAACTCTATCCGGCTAAATCTTCTTCCATCCAAAAATAAGGATTACTTTATCATTGTTTCATCAGATATTGATTCGCGGAATTTCTTCCATTGGTGAAAACTAAAGGATTATCTTTAATATCTGTGTAGTTAATAAGATGAATAAAATAGTAAACTTTAGAAGATGGACGAATAGGACACTTACGTTATTAAAGAACGCTATGTGTCATGGGACTAGTTTCTATTAAAAATATTAACATATATGTCTATATTGTTTATATAGTAAATAGACCATACAGTTACAGAAATATTCCGCTAAACTCAAAACAGGTTCGTTGTAATAGGTGTATGGTGATACAATCAACAGGCCTCAATAACAAATGACGACGTTTATTAATACAAAGTCACGGATTGAGTCAAGGACGACCAAACACAGCCAAAACGTACACAATCAATAAACGACAGCACTTCTAACAAATAGCAGAGTGCAAGTAGCAGATAAATGATAAGCAGCTTGAAGCGCTCAAGGTGAGAACTCATTCAACTATTAACTAGAGCTGAACTCAAATAACTGTTTCTAGCTCGGTCTCACGACTGTTTATAGTTCTCGAGACACAGCAGAGAAGGATTTTGAAGGATCACCTTAAATCGCGTCCTAATGGACCTATCGCCAAAATTTCTGAAGAATCTGTTATCATCCATTTTATTGCCATAATCATTGCCAAGTCGCCAAATGGTCACCAATTTTGTCGCCAACCCGAGGGTCATTGATCCGGCATCCAATCAGCATCTAATAGAAATGTTGGTAAAACGTTTTTTCCAATGATGGAACCAATTGTGCTGGGAAGCAACATTTCAGTTTCGTAACAATATATAACAGATGTAACAAATCTTTACTGTATGACAATTTAGATGAATCATAAATGTGAAGTTATATGTACAAGATTTTACTAAAATAAAACATAACCAATATTTTTAGAGAACTAGTTGATAGCGAAATGCGATTAATAGCTTCAATATGAAGAGTTTTGGCTTACGTTCTTTAACAGAGACTTATTTTAGAAATCTTAGAGCCAGGAAGGAGAAATTGTTTCTTCTACCCATAACACATTCCCATTTCCTGAGTAAACACGCAGAGTAGAGATGATTACCGTGACTTGAATACTAAATGTCCCTTTCGAACTCAACCTTGTTGAAAGTCAATCGACGTCGAGAGAGAGATTTTGCTTTTTCCATATCCACTTCCCATACATTTCGGAAGCACTTAGGGTGACCAAAAGCTTCTAAAAGAATTCGAATAAGCTTCGGATCCATATTGTGTACCCAAGGATTAACGGACCAGGCTACAAAAAAGATTTTTTTTTTCTTTTACCACAGATTGCTAAAGTGTCCACATTCAGCTTAATCGAATTCTGGATATCTGTATGTTGAACGTTTTAAGAATTTAACTTCAATTTACCCTTAAAATAGTGCATTGTGAAAAAAAAATTAATGTAAACCAAAATAAAAAGTATAACGATTGTAATTTGTAATAAAGTGTGTTTTCCTTTTATTGCTAAAAATTCTTCTTCGTAATAAAGGGAGGAATCTATTACAAAGAGAAATTCTTTTTTGCATGTTACACAAGTATATATGTTTCATTTCCTTCGATTTTTTTGACATTGATGTGTTATGGAATTAGAAAT
Organism: Argiope bruennichi; assembly: GCF_947563725.1. Classification (NCBI taxonomy): domain Eukaryota; kingdom Metazoa; phylum Arthropoda; class Arachnida; order Araneae; family Araneidae; genus Argiope; species Argiope bruennichi. The sequence goes on from NC_079153.1 coordinate 122,069,230, forward strand.
AATCATATTTGTAAGTATACTTTTACAACATTTATGATTACCAGTTCTCATAAATTTGCATTTTTCATTTATGAAAATCAAGAAATGAAACATATTGAAAATGTATTTTTTTATATATATTAATTAGAATTTCAAGTTTTATTTTTTTATAAATTCAAAACGACGTCTTTGATGAAGCAACTTTTTTTTTATTTTACAGCCTTTCAATAATTTACATTATATTTTAATAACCGCTGTTTTATACCTAATAATAGAATAAACAACATGTATGTTTTAATTTTGTATGCGTACTAAATCGAAGTGCATATTCTGACGCATTGCGGCTAGGTAATATATTTTAATTTTATTTGAATTTCTTACTTATTTTTCAATTTTTTAAACCTTCGTTGAAAATCACTACTAAGATAAGCAGCATTAATGGCTACTTTATTTAGAAATATTTCAAAATTTTACAACATGTAATAAATCTTAGTTTTCTTGGTTGCGTCGTTATAAATCTGAAACAACAATACTCCTAATTTAAAATTCTTGTAGATCAATTCAAAATTGGATGGATATTTTCTTTCCCTCATTGTTTTTTAAATGCATTCCAGTTCATTATTTTATGATAATAAATGCCGAAATTATTATGACAATGTCGATTAAATTACTTTAAATATAATTTTCAAAATGGCATTGTAAGTCAATCCATTTAATATATGTTACCGTTAAAGTATATAATGCAGTTATTTCATAGAATACCTAGTTATTCCATGAAATAACTGATCGTGTCCGTTAAAGTGTGTAATATGTTATTAATTTGATACTTTAACTAGTTATTCCATGAAATAACTAGGTATTCTATAAATTAACTAATGATAGACAATTAAAGTGAAAAAGAAGCAATTCATCTAATTTATGCAGCGTATAAAGGGTATTTATGGAAACGTACCATAAAATCATTTGTTCCAGAAGGATTACTAAAATGACACTTGGAATTACAAAGAACATTATTTCTAAAACAAAAAAATTTTTTATTTCTAAAACAAACAAACAAACAAAAACATAAATGCAATAGGGGTGAAAGGTAAATGCATGTGTCGTGCGAGAGATATGATATAGATTATTTTACACTTTAACGAGCTGCAGATCGTTATTCTACGAAATAACTAGTTAAACCATGAAATACAAGAGAGTTTTACACTTTAACGGACACGATCAGTTATTTCATGGAATGACTAGGTATTCTATAAATTAACGGATTTCATACTTTAACGGTAATATTAATATATATATATATATTAAAGAATTTTTTTTCAAAATATCTAAGTTAAGAAATATTGATTTATGCTTTTTTTCAATTCTATTAATAACTTCTTTCGAAAAGCGAAGTTTTTACTTTTATAACTATATAAAGTATACATGTTGAAAATATTGAAATCGTCATAAAAAAATTCTGATTTGTGATTTTAATAATGACCCATGTTTCAAAAGTCAATGAGTCTAAAAAATACATTTTTGAAATTCCCTTTATAGCTTTGTTAATATATTTATTTATATATTTATAGCAGTTAATATATTTATGAACACGAAAACCAAATTTCCTTTAAGCTAGATGGATTAAATTTGTTATGCAAATTTTACTTAAATTTACAGATTTCTATTTAAATTGTGGATGAATTCCATTCATGGAAAGTTTATCTTTCTGTCTGACCGAATGAAAGATAAAGTGAAAACTTCTCGCATCAATTAAATTATTAATAAAAATTTGCACACAGTTTTAAAATTATAGATCCATATGTAATTTTTTGCGAAATTCTTTAATGGATTGCATACATGTAATTTAGCATGCGATTTTGTTCACAAAATGTAATTCTATGCTTAAGTATGGTTTCTATTGGCCGTATTAAAGGTTTCAAACTACACTTTCTTTATTATATTGTGAAGAACAAAACACTCATACTTGAACTTTGGAAAAAAATTCTTACCGCTGTAGCATTCAGAGGCTTGCTTTAATCTCTATGTGGCAGACAGCAAGAATAAAACTTTTATGATGGAATGAACGGGGAACTTTTATGTTGTTTCATGGTATAATGGCGCTTTTTTAAGAATCAGGTTAAAAATCTCAAATAGCAATGAATATGAAGTCTATTTAATATAAAAAGGGGAAATAGCAAAAAAAAAATAACTTTGATTTAATGATAATAAATAAGATAAATGCTCACATGAGCCAAAAGAGAATATAGTTATCTGCTAGAAAATCTGATACAGTAAGTTTTTATAAACGTTATTAAGCTGCGTGATATAAAACATTCATCACAATGTCTGAGAATACTGAACATAAAATTACCCAGCTTTCCTAAGATTAGATACCTACTTTCGAATTAGAAATCAAGGGATAGTTTTTCAATCCTTTGACAGAACGTGTACTATACATGGGCAATACTTCTCAAATCATGGATGAAAGCTGATTGCCCCAACAGCAAATGCCCTTCTTCAAGACATTTATTTGCGATGGTTGCATAATGAGGACTGGTGTTTTCATTTATAAACTCTTTGTCCATTCTATAAATGAACTGATGGATATTCTGTGGTAGGATATCCTGGCAAATTTGGCTTGCTACATATTGGGCATAGAAATCATCTATTCAAAAATCCAGAATAATATCATTCCATAACAAAAAATCCAGTTTTGAAGGAACCATTATGTTCAATAACTTTTTCTTTGTTGCAACAGATTACCAGGATTCTCTATGAATATATGTCGTGAATTAGAATTCAGGGAAGATCGGTATTTATATCAGATAACATCACTGTCCTCTATACAGCTGTCCTGTTAGCAAGATCTCCTTACTAGCTAAGAAATATTCAAACAATATGATCTTATTCTTCAATAATTTGCAGCGGAGCAGCGAGATCTTTAATGCCGACAGCTGTCGTATCAGGAATGGTTAAGGTATTTTGCCTGTTTGCTTTAGCAGATGCTTTCACATGCTTGTAGTCTTACAGTAACCTGTCATAAAGCATCTTGAATTTCTATTTTCATGGAACGCTTGCTATAGCTTCATTAAGGTGCTGCGAAATTTCCACTTGGCGCTCCCCTCCTAATCAAACGATTCATCTGGATGTGAAATGATTTTCCAATTGGCTTCTCTCCGTTCCGCTATAATTTCAACAGCATTCTTAGGTTTACATATTGGTTTAGGACTACATTACAAGAGAGTAACTACTCCTGTTATGCACTCCCAAGTATTTCATACGTACAAGATGCTCTGCTTTAAATTTAGTTTTCAAAGGAATGAAAGATACAGATGAAATATATATTCTTTCACATGATACAAATGTGTAAATGCTTAAAGAATTATTGAATACATTGTCATTTTCTTATTATTTAACCTACAGAGACACCACTTACTATCTAAACAACATTAACTCCTCAACGTTTCATTATAATTGTATTTTTTAACTTTAATACTATTCCATTTCATATACATTCACAATAACACGAGACATTAATAAATATATTTTCATAAAATTCATAGCTGATAATAGAAACGATTATTTATTAGTTTTATTGATTAAAAGTGTTATGTATTAAATGTTTAGTTATTTGATATCTTTGTTTCTCTTTGATGGTAACAATTGAAAGTTATTTAATACTCGAATTTTTTAAATGATATGGTAAACTTCCGCTCTTGAAATCCTAAAGCCTGCTGGTAAAATATTTTTTATATGAAATTATTTTCTAGATTTAAAGAGAAAAACCATGGAAGGGGACATTAATTTTTTAATTTTATTATTTTTATTATTTCAGTTTTTATTTATTTACTGTATCTTAAGAGCTATGGATCTTTTTCAAGTCATTTCTGTGTTTAGCATCACAGATTTATCGTAGGTATAAAAACATCAGTTTGGCGAAATATTTCGGAACAGAAATTAGGTAACTTTGATTGATAGTAAATAAATTCCCATAGTTAGGCATTCTGAAAAAAAAAATACTTTGTAAAAATTCTCTCGAGGACATATTATCCATTTTTTTATGAATAACGTCTTTTCAACTGTCACTTCCTATCATTATTGGAAAAAAAAGATAAAAATACTAAGCACACGTATGTCTTTAATCCAGTTTCTGCAAATATCTCAAAATAACTCGAAAATTTACTTTATAAGCTACCGTTCCTTGAAAGGCTTCGGAGATAATAATTATTTTAATCATCTCGCCCATCAATATATTCAATAGTTCAGTTTACTGACGAAACAATACACCGCAGACAGTGCTTTAGGCAATGCTGAATATGCTTACAGAAAGGGAGAAAATAGTTTGCAGTTATAGACTCTTTTCTACGAAATTCCTGATAGTTAAAGAAAATTGCCTTTGCAGATCAAAATATTTACGGGACGCTCTCTTGCGATTGAAATTCTGGGAACAATATAACATATTCTTTGTTTTATCAATGATCGCGAAAAATTTATTTATTTCTCTGAGGAGAAAATTACTTTATTAAGAAATCAAAAGATATTCTATTCTGTAGTTAGAATTTTGAAGTTTTAAATGGCAATAAATGAGTTAACATTACACTTGCCAGAAAAACTCTGCATACAAATGCAAAGTAAACATTCAAGAGCCAACAAAAGCGAACTGTAGTGACTATATTAATTTAATTTTTATTTAAAATGTTTCTTGAACAATTAATTAAATATCAGTCACAATTTCAGAAATAAAACACAAAGTTATAAAGTAATAATAATTAATTACACAAAAAGTAACCAGAAAAAGTTTGCGTTCAGGTACAAATTAAAATGGTATTTGCAAAATAATTTTGATTTCTTAGCCTACATTGTTTTGTTGATACGATGCACATTTGCAAAATAGTATTTACCGGGTGTTTCAAAAATGGCCTGTACATTTGAAAAATCAATAAAAACTAAACGGGCAGTGATAGAAATACACCGTTTGTTGCAATATGCTTGGGATGACAGTAAATTTTCATGCAGACAAGCTTGCAAAATTAGTTACAATTTACACCAATAGATGGCGCTGCAGGCGATTTGAAAGATATAGAAGAAAACGTAGTCTGTGATTTCGCCTTTCTGTAAGGTGTCTTTCTGCTGTAAGCGTGTGCTGTTCACAGATTGCAAGTTTGCTGTGAAAAATGGTTTATTCCTTAGAACAGAGAATTTTTCTGGTGTTGGAATTCCACCGCCTAGAACACAGTGTTATTGCAACAAGACGAAGTTTTCAACGGAAGTTTAATGCAACCAAAGGACCGAAAAGCGATACAATAAAGGATCTGTTTGAAAATTTCAACGGACTAGGAACGTACTGGAAAGGTAGGGTGATCGCGTAAGGCAACCACAGGGGCAATACTCAGCTTGTGCAACAGGTGATCCAACAGCGGCCTCGGGTTTCCATTCGCCGTATTGCAGCTGCGGTCCAAATAAAGCCAACATCCACATATCGTCTCATGCGCAAGAGTTTACACTTCTATCAATACAAAATTCAAACTCGGCAACCACTCAGCGCTGCTTCCATGAATGCACGAGAGATATTCGCTTACGATATGGTGCAAAGATTGATGACGGCGATATCCATGCGGGCAGCATTTGGTTTACTGACGAAACTTATTTTTACTTGGACGGCTTCGTCAATAAACAGAACTGGCGCATTTGAGAAACTGAAAACTTCCATGTTGCTGTCCCATCGTTCCTGCATGCGAAAAAAGTAATGGGTTGGGCTGCCATTTCTTCCAAAGGACTCACTGGTCCATTTTTCAGATACGCAATGATTACTGCACCACGCTATCTGTACATTCTTCGTGAATTTGTGGCGGTACAAAGGGCCTTAGAGGACACTGCGAATACCTCGAGGTTTATGCAAAATGGTGCCCGGCAACATTGCACGGCAGACGTCTTTAATTTCCTGAACGAACATTTCAATGATGGTATGATTGCTTTGGACTATCTCACACATACAGGAAGCGGTGTGGATTGGCCTCCCTATTCGCCAGACACGAACATCTATGACTTCTTTCTGTGGAGACACTTGAAAGACCAGGAACTGCCACAATCCAGAAACAATTGAACAACTGGAGCAATACATTTGTTATGCATGTGAAGCCATCCCGCCTGAGATGTTTACACGGGTTTCTGCTCATTTCGTTCTGAGACTACGCCATGTTATTGCTGCGCATGGTGGATATTTGGAAAATATTGTAGTTTATATTTTTTTCCAGCCTGCAGTGCCATCTGTTGTTGAAAGTTGTAACTAATTTCGCAAGTTTGCCTGTTCGAAAATTTATTGTTGTCCCAAGCATTTTGCAACAAACGGTGTATTTCTATCGCTGCCCGTTTAGTTTTTATTGACTTTTCAAATATACCGGTCATTTTTGAAACACCCGGTAGTTTTGTCAAGTAAATTTAAAATGGAATTTTGAAGATTTTTAAAAGATAGTACGTATTGAGTTTGACTTCAAACGGATTCGAAAGGAAAAAGAGATTACACCAGCCTAAAGAAATATTATAACAAGGCGAATGAATGAAAGCAAAACACTTCGAGCAATTGCTAAAATAGTTGGAAGAACTCATTCTTCTATCTAAAGAGTGATCAATAATTACAATTCATTGAAATCTGTTATCTCAAAGCCACATGGTGCTCGCCGATCTAGGTTGACTTTTCGTGAAAAGGGATGCATCCTGAAATCATACGTATAAATCCAAAGATTGCTGCTTCTCAAATAGTAATTGATATCAGAGAAAGATTTTAAAAATTCACTTCACCTTCATGAAGAGATTCATCATGATGAAGAGCCTTTTCCAATATTTTCCATATAGTGTCTTCACATTATATGAAAAATACTGAAAAAGCCTGATTGTCATGTCCGTGTAGCTAACTACTAGAAAGCCACGCATTTCATCTGTCAATAAGCAGAAACGTTTAAATTTTGTCATTGAGTATGTAAATAAATCATCTGAGTTTTGGGAAAAGTAACATTCTCTAACAAAAGTAATATGAAAGCAAATTTTGTATATTTGGTATAAAAGGGCGTAAACTGGTGTGGCGAAATCAAGTTAGGGTTTTTGAGATACAAAATTGTGTGCCTACAGTTAAACACGGTGAAGATGGCGTAATGATTTTGAGGGAGCGTGGCAGCAATTGGAGCAGGTTGATTAACTTTTATAGACTCCACATTAGATCACATGGAATATCTGAATACATTAAAAGAAATTTTGAAACATAATAATATAATTTTGATAAGATTTGAACCTTGGTGATGACATTTGGCCTTAACAAGACAATGATCCAAAACACACTGTCCATAGCGTAAAGCTCTGGCTGTAGTACAGTATCAAACATTACATATCCCTCCATAACTGAAAGACTTAAACCCCATCGAACATTTATAGGACTTATTAGATCGAAAGATTAGATAGCATGACACAGTATAGAAAGTTATGCTGAAAAGAGTGATTATGATGCAATGCAATAATGTTTAATCTGAGAAAATCACCAGGTTAGTCCAATCTATGCCTAAACGATTGACAGAGATTCTTAAATGTGAAAGTATCCAACTAGATATTAAAGATTAATTGACAGTCCATTTAAGCTGTTTTTGAAGACTTTTTTCATCTCTACTCAAACTTTTTCTGGTAACTTTTTGCATAATTTTAAATAATTATTACTTTAAAACTATGTGTGTTTTATTTCTGAAGTTGTTACTGATATTTGATGAATTTTTCAAGAAGCATTTTAAATAAAAATTAAATTAATATAGTCATTACAGTACGCTTTTGTTGGCTCTTAAATGTTTACTGTGCATTTGTGCGCAGAATTTTTCTGGCAAGTGTATTTATAATAATTGTCATTGCCATAGAGAAAAGAGAATTGCTATAGAGAAAAGAAATCTTCACTTTATTGTAAAAAAGTTTTTTTTGCTGTTTTTAGAAATTTAATTTCAAATTGATTCAGATTATTAAAAGTTATTATCCTCTTTTAGTGCTATATTTTCTTTAGTAATAATGTTTTCCTCCTATCTGATGTTATGTTTGAAATAAATGTTAGTATGCAAGGTTGTAATTTAAAAAAAAATAATATATTTCATAATGAATGACGATACATACCCAATAGATCGTTGAAAGTCCAAATATCTATCTATATTTATAAAAAATTCGAAATAGTTTCAATGTATATAAATATTAAATGATGTTTTCATCTTCTATTTACCTCTTCTGAAATATTACATTACGCCATTATATACCGATGGCATATAATGACGTAATATAAATACACCTCGCCTCTTATTTTCAATTAAGACGAAGGCATTATTTACTAAGAAGTATATAGGATTTTTCGGATAGGATATTACGGTCATCCTAATGAATTCTTACATCCTGCTGTTCACTATAAGCTCACAACATTTTAGAAAAATAGTCTATATGGAAACATTATATATAAACCTTAAAGCTCATCTTGGATCTTTGAACTTCATACACTGTCAAACTGTATTATTCAATGACATTGTAGAGAGGGTTTTTAACATTCCCCAAAAATCTATACATTGCATCCTTAAAATGTTTTCATGCTTCTTTTTCTCTTACCCCTATATTTTTTCTGCAAATTGGGAATTGGATAATAGTTTCCAGTAGAAACTCTTTCTTTCAACTTGGCCTCTGACAGTTTTGGAAACATGTTAAATAAATATTTGAAGAATTCTCCATATTTAGACAGTGATTTAATAAACTATTTTATAACTTCTAATTTTATATGAAGAGTTGGTAATCAAACTTTTATATGTGGTGTCAGTCATTGATCACATTCTTTTTAAAGTTTACAGCTATAATGTTATTTGTTATAATCATTAAAACTTGCTAGTTAGGGCTGAAATGCGCTTAGGAAACTTTCGGAAATACTGCTGAAGTGCAGGGTGATCTACGATATTTGGTGACATTTTGGCGACATATATTGTATTATGATTCCGAGTCATCTAGATTTACCTTACACCTTTTCTAAGCTCTTAATATTTCTTGGTGATGAGACACACTGTATAAGTTTTAAATAAAGCACTGGGAAATAAAACAATAATAAATTCTCCATAATATTGTTTTATGAATATAAGAATAAACGATTGGATCACGCTGAAAAATGCACTGTAAAAATATTTCAAAGGCTTCGTTTCTTCATGGAGTATCTCTGTTATATGCAAATAAAGCTGTATTTCCATCAGAATGCGATACAGTGTTTTGAGCAGAAATACCTTACTTATCTTAAATAAGATCTATGTTGAAATCCTCTTATCACTGAATCACTAAATTCACTGAATTTATCACTGAAATATATCTTCGCAAAGAGGATAAGAGCAGAAATAGTAGTAGGAAGATAATAGTGGTAGAACTAATAGAAGAACTAATGTGTTGAAACTTTGATTTTTTTTCTTCTGTTAAATCCAAAAAATACTTTTTTTACTTAAATAAATAAATAAGCTTATCGCTTACACTTTATACAATACAACAAAATATTTTCCTTTGAAACACTTTCTTTATACAATACCCGACTGAAATTTTGTTTTTTTATTTTCTGGTTTAGCCATAGTTTCATAACTAGTAGTAGTGTATAATTTTTAATATTTATAAGTTAATATCGCTATTTTACAATGGTTTCATCATAATTGGCGCCATTTTTTATTGAATCTAATTAATATCTATACTGACTATGTAAGTGTAATAAATTCCTATTTAAACGTATTACTTCGTTTTAGCTAATTATCGATTTATTCATTTTTATTTTAAAATTTAGATTACGAATTTGCGTTCCTATTTTACAAGAAATTCATTTACTGAGTGAATTATTAATCTTATTAAACAAATATTTATTAGAATTTAATTAAAACATTTAGTGAAGCTAAAAGACTATTAATACGCTTAAGATCAAAACTTCCAAAGAAATAAACACGATAAAAATAACGAAATACAACGTTTATAAATCATTTATTTGTTTTGCGCAGTATTTACATGTACTTTCATAAAAAAAGACAATCACATTCAAAATGAAAAAAAAAAATTAAAAAGAAAAAAAATCTCCTTTGCCGAGTTTTTAATTAATTATACAAAATTTATAGAATTTACGATAGAAAATGCACTATCAAAGTTTTTCTTAAAATATAACGAAAATAATTTGCTACTCTAAGAAATAAGAATATTAGTCGTAAATATTTTTAACTGCATATGTGCGAAATAGTAATCTTATTTTTATACGAAAATGGAGCTAAAAACATGATTGAAATTCCAGCTTATTAGAAACTCTACCATCCTGATAAAAAAAAAATATTGCCTAAAGAACTAGACAATGCTTATTCAAAATGAAGTTTCAATAAAATAACTTCATTTTGTTTTTGCTACATACTGATCTATTTTATATTTACTCTTTTTCTATTTTCTATTTTATTTTTTATTATTCGGTTCTATTTTTTGGCATTTCTTAGGCTTTTATTGCAAATGAACTGCTTGACAGTCTTTAATTTTGGCCAACTGCAATCTGCAATTTTCTAATTAATGTGTTTTCTTTCCGGATCCGTTGCTTTGTGATTTAATTTTTTCTCATTTTTTGGATTTTCAAATATATCCGCTTTAATGATGCAGCCGTGTTAGTAAACAAGTTCTTGTCTCCTTTATGATCATAGCAACGCTAGGGAATCGCAATACTTCCTCTCCAACAGCGAAGCATTTCAAGGGTGATGATTTTGAGTAGTACAGTATTGCAAATGTAGTGTTTACAGATAGTTTCCTTTAAATTGATAACTATACAATTGTTCTAAAAATGTCTTTGCGCCATTTATGTCCCTTATACAATATAACATTTCACCTTTATATGAAAATATTCTCTCCTTTTTCAAGAATCATCATTATATACAAAATACAATATGCTTTTTCATTTCAAAGCGATAATGAGTTTTACGATCATTTGATGCTTCTTGATAGCTCTCTGAAAATTAAATAAAACTTTTGATGAAAACTGGAATGCAATAAATATAGAAAAAACTCTTCAGAAGAAGGAATGTTGGAAACGTCTGATTGAATCGGAGAACTCAAATTAATAAGAACGATGAAGTTCATAATAAAATTCCTTGATGCATATTTTTTCAGAAAATTATCATCCGAAAGCCATTTTCTCCTTCGATTATTCTGCATTTAATTAGGATCTATCGAATAAAAACAAGAGAGAAATTCGTTTCCAAAGTTGAGTTGATTTCTAGAAACTTATGCAAGAAACCCTTTAAACAAAACATTCTTATTTATACTTATTAGAGGAGAAAATGTCATGTTTTTCTAAGGATTTGATTTGTTGGTGTTAAGTTAAGTGTCTCGAAGTTAATTATAAGTCAGTTTGAAAAGCATTCTTGCAAATAATTTAATGGAGTATACATTGAGGTAAATACAATCGAGAAGAATTCTAATTTTTTTTTTCTTTTTTTTTTTCAAATTTCTCAAAAGTGTTAAGATTATTTATTTACATACGTACCAATTACCATCATTACTGTGGTATTAAAATTAGATATTTAATATTTAGTAACTCGTTAAAAGCGTTACAATTATTTACTTACATACGTCCCACTTATCATCATTACTGTGGTATTAAAATTAGATATTTAATATTTAGTAACTCGTTAAAAGCGTTACAATTATTTACTTACATACGTCCCACTTATCATCATTACTGTGGTATTAAAATTAGATATTTAATATTTAGTAATTCGTTAAAAGCGTTAAAATTATTTATTTACATACGTCCCACTTACCATCATTACTGTGGTATTAAAATTAGATATTTAATATTTAGTAACTCGTTAAAAGCGTTACAATTATTTACTTACATACGTCCCACTTATCATCATTACTGTGGTATTAAAATTAGATATTTAATATTTAGTAATTCGTTAAAAGCGTTACAATTATTTATTTACATACGTCCCACTTACCATCATTACTGTGGTATTAAAATTAGATATTTAATATTTAGTAACTCGTTAAAAGCGTTACAATTATTTACTTACATACGTCCCACTTATCTAATTTTAATACCACAGTAATGATGATAAGTGGGACGTATGTAAGTAAATAATTGTAACGCTTTTAACGAGTTACTAAATATTAAATATCTAATTTTAATACCACAGTAATGATGGTAAGTGGGACGTATGTAAATAAATAATTGTAACGCTTTTAACGAATTACTAAATATTAAATATCTAATTTTAATACCACAGTAATGATGATATTTAATATTTAGTAATTCGTTAAAAGCGTTAAAATTATTTATTTACATACGTCCCACTTACCATCATTACTGTGGTATTAAAATTAGATATTTAATATTTAGTAACTCGTTTATCTCAAAACACTCCATGCCGTGTCTGAGAGTGATTTCAAATTAATTAATATTTTATGAAATTAAGAATTTTCTGAATAAAAACATCTTTGGCCTTAAATAACAGCATCTTTTCATATGATAGCAGGATTATAATATTGTAGGTGGTATTACATAGATATATCAAACAGAGAAATTCTCATAATGCAATTTCCTCTTACTGAAGAGTTTGGACTTATTTTCCCATTAATTTGCGAAAATCATATTTATACTATGAAAATTTTCCTAAATTATACTGTTATGTTCAAATAAATGAAATTATTCAGATTATATAATTATATTCTCTTAAAAATTTTGTGTCTGTAAGGTGTTCTCCGAACTTTGAAAATCTGTGACATTTTTATAGTGTATTATGATTATGTAAATAAATAGAGAAAATAAAAGTCCTCCATTCCTTCTCACCATGTAAAAATAAGATTTGAGAAATAATATTTTCTAAATTTGCTTGCAGAATTTCCAATACAACTAATGTGTGAACATGCTAATATATAGACACATCTTCTTTTTTATTTAAAGGTATTAAAATGATAATTTACAAATGCTTATAAGGCTAAAAAGAATAATGTTCAAAGTAGTATACGATTAAAAATATCTAATTCTTGTGTAATAAAACTGGATAGTTCTAACTTATGTTGCACAATAATAACGTTGCTTTAATATTATTATGCATATTTTTATATTGGTACGAAAATCATCCGATCGGCATACAATGCAAGATATACTACAAACTTGATAAGGCATAACAACGCCTTATTCCACAAGATCGTGAGAAACACAGGTAAGGTTACACAACTGAACTGTACACAAAGATAATACTTGTAAAAATCAGCAACATACAAATGGGCAACAAATCGTTCATGAAGAAACGATAAAATTATAAAGAGTGCTTCGTTATAAATCCAGTCTCATGATTAACAGACCAAGGAGAAAATTCATTTGAGTGATTCGCTTCCGATTTTCTTATTTATATAGGTTTTCCAACAGGGAATAGAATCTTCCGAAAGAATCTAAAGACCTCGATTCTATAATCATTACCATGATTCTTGCATTTTCCGGATCCTTCCCTTGTTCCGCCAAAGTCGCCAGTTGATTCCTATGTTATTGCAAAAGTTGGGGGCATTGACTAAGTATTTATTAAGAATATCTCTAAATGCTTTTCAATTATGATACTAACATTACAAGAGAGAATATTAAGAATAATTGATAACACGTTTATGGAAACTGTTCTTCTATTAGATTTCCTTTAATCTAAGGGATTATAAGCCAGCCGTTCCTCACAGTTACTTTCGATACACAATAACTGTCCCAAACAAAATGTTTGTAAATATTTAAAAGGCAACAGAATAAAAATCTAAGAGTTGATGAACATAATCTATAAAATAAATATAACATAATTCTAAAATACGGCTCCCAAAAAAATCCGACAATAATTATTAGATAGATAGATAGATAGATATAGATAAGATAAAAATATTTTTGTTTTGTAATATTATGTAAATGTTCACTCCATTTCGAATAAATCGAAATAATTACCTTGCTCATTGTTAATAAGCAAACTTAAAATGATGAAATTGCAAAAATTTTAATTGTTACTGAATAGCAGGTTAATTTTATTCTCTTAATCAATTGAGATTTGTTAAAATTCCCTTAATAGGACGGAAATGCGAATTTGTAAAAAGAGAATTCTCGTTTTCCTTTAAACATAATTTTTGGAGCGAAAAGCAATCTTCCAAGTTTTCCCCTTATGAATGGTACAGTTGCTATATTAAGTGTTTTTCGCTCTGTGCGTATTCTGATATAGATGAAAATGCAAATGAAAAACATTAATGAAAACTGAAGTACTAAACAAGTTCATACCATAGCAAATTCAATGATTTTTTTAAAATATACGTTTATTAATTTAAATAAAAAGTTTATTTTTTTATTTTTGCTTTTTGGTCTTTGCTTTATAATTCACTATCTGGTACCTGGTGCGTTGCTGCCGCAAAAGAAATATTAAGTGACGAACTTTTGGAGACATATTTTTTATCGGAGCAATCAACACGATATACGCTTGTATAACTGAAATATAATTTGTTGTTTCACTGAATAAATAAAAAAATTATGGTGTGCACTGGAAAATTGCCATTATATATAACGTAGCTTGATCGGCATCGATTATAATAATTCAATTGTATGTGTGAGATAAGCTCAGAATAATATGCGGGGTTTGTAGCAGATAACCCCGGCATGAATGTTAGATTAACTCCAAATGGCATTCGCCATTTATCGTTTGCTTTTTGGCAATTGTCAATTTTAAAATATAACATTCGTTCAAATGCAAGCAATAAGTTGACCAAGTTTCATAGCGGTCGGTTGAACGGTATAGCAGATCATAAGGTACGAGCAAACAAAAATTCATTTATATATATATATATATATATATATATATATTGCATTTTAAATTCAATCTTCCCCCAAATTTTTTAACAAAAAGATTGTATAATGGACGTGGATTTAAAATTGACTAAATTAATCATTTAACTGAAAGTTATTACTAAAATAATGTTTATTCAAAACACGTAATTATGCAAAATATCAGATCTCTTGTGAAGCAGTAAGTGAAAATTCCCTTACAAAGTTCAATTTTTACAAATATGAAGTAAGGGAAGTTAAAAATATAATTTTGTAAAAGAACTGAATAACTATTTGAGAAGTGATAAACCATTTTGGACTAAAATTTAAAGAATAAAAATAAATCTAAAAGATTCAGCTAAAAGTTTAGAGTATGAATTATTTTTATTTGAAACTGCATAGATAAAAATTAAATTATCCATCTCAATATACTTAATCGGAAGGCAGCTTGGATTGCAAATGCTCCTATCTGCTTTCTTCCCTTTTAGATAAACAAACTTATCTGGCAGCTGCTGCAACACCAGTACGAATCGATTTCTTCTAATCAAGACTCTTTCACTCAAGCAAACTGCGGTTCAACTACAGTACACAGTTGACTGCATTTTTGATTAAAAGACATCGACTCTTCCCGTAAACGAAGGCGAAGGGAGAGTTGTTCCAATATAATGATCCGTGGTATACCATTCTTAACGCAATGCTGATTTATTTTGTTGTACAATATTCCTATCCATAGTTTTAATTCCACTTTTTCCATGTTTGTAAAAATGGGACCTTTTGATTAATTTCCTTTCCATTTTTTCCCACACGAATTAAAGATCTTAAAGTAATAAAAGTAATGCGTTTTTTGAATAAAATAAAATAATTTAACACACAGTCAGAATTTAATTGTGAATTAATAATCTGATTTTATTGAATTCTGATTGAATATGAAAGACTCAGTCTCACAGCAAATTTGAAAAAAAAATTGATTATAAAATTAGATGATTATTATTATGATGAATATATTATTAAAATTTAGAAAATAGTAAAAATGAAAAAAAAGTTTTTGTAAGTCAGCTAAAGTGTCGAAAACGTTTCCTTTCAATTAAATTTATAGAAATAATGTGTTAAAGAATTTAAGCCATAACAAATAAGAAAATAAAAATAAAAACTTTTTACAAAGAATTAAAGGTTAAAATATATGATGAAAATATCTACTTATTTCCTCACTTCGAAATTTTACGAGTTTCCCAACAAATTAAAAAAAGGAAAGAAAAAGAATGCGCACATTTAAATACATTAACAAAAGGCATATTTTTCAAAAATGTTAAATGTTTTTTTAATCCTTTAATCCTTAGGCATTTTGAAATCCTAAAAACTGAATGTTTTTAAGACATGAAAGGCATACGCCACTTTAATCAAATATTCATTAACGGTAACATAAAAAACAAAACTATCTATGAATCTAGAAAATTTAATTGAACTAGATGATAGAAAAAAAAAGAAAAGTGAGCTTATCGATTGAATTTTATATTGATTTTAAAATTTTAATTTGCTTTAATAATTTTTATTATTACTTTAGTCCATATACGAGACGAAAATAGTTATACTTTATAAGAAAAATGCGAATTCATTTCACT